>NC_141815.1:3678205-3765627 GCF_057944985.1 Cucurbita pepo subsp. pepo | reverse complement strand
ACGCCCACCGTGGGGTTCGAACCCACGACCACAAGGTTAAGAGCCTTGCGCTCTACCAACTGAGCTAGACGGGCTTTTGTCTCTTCTTTAAGTCTATAGGAACAATTAACTCATGGGCTGAGAAGTAGTTTTTCAACAATTTGACGATGAGACGTTGAGTGAGGCATGAGAAAGGTTCAAGAAATTACTGAGAAAATTTTCCAATAACAAAATACCTCATTGCATACAAATGAAAACCTTCTACAATAATCTAAACAACACCACAAAGCAAGTACGTTAAGTTTTTGAAGGGCATTTTTACTACACGAAAGAAATTTGAGGAATTCAATATCTAGCAATGAATGAAGAATGTAGTGCAATCCTTAAGAATAAAATCCCATTGAACGAGAAGGACCCATGATTGATCACTATTCTAGTAACGATACAAGGAAAAAAGTTAGGCAGAGCCTTATGTAATTTAGGGATAATCATACACTTCAAAAAAAAAAAAAAAAACAAAAAACTAAACATGATTCGAGTACTAAAAGCACGTGGGAGATAGTTAAATATCTCTTAACATAGTCATGCTCGGCCAAGGACGACAATTATCGTATCTCGAATACATGTTACTAACTTCGTTGAGATGCAAGAGAAGATTTCATGTCAGATCTAGATTCTATTTGATAATAATTTATAAAAGTTAACAAGTTAGAAGCGGCTCTCTAATTCACTAATCTTTTGATTGATATGATTTAATTGGAATAGTGAGGGTTTTGTGCGAGACTAAATCCTAATCGATAATAGTTTTTATGCCAAGAGTCGTGCACGGTACTCATTACGAAGGAATTATCGTTTCTTATACAAAGGTAATAAGAAGAGGGTAATTATTGGCTCACAAGAGTTAGTTTTATTAGAAATCTTCAATATTGATGAAAAACCAAATTATTTTGAGTTATGAATCAAGAGTTACGAAAATGAAAAGAAAATAGATTGGAATGAAATACTTATGATTTCTGAAAAAATTGTAGTAAGAAGGAAGAAACCCACGAACATGTGTCATTTCTCATTTCTGTGCCGTTTTTAATTCTAACCAATTTTTTTGTCTGAATTAGAATCCAACGGAGAATTTCAAGAATTTTTTTGTGACTTTTCAGCAGTAATTGAACTCGGAAGGCATGAGACAAATCATGTAAGTATCCACTCAATTTCTAGGCAAGTAATATTTGTAGGGATAGCTTGGATATGCATGCATGCTAGTAAAATCAACTCCTATGAGGTTAGATTTAGTATGACAAAAAATTAGAATGATCGGATAAGCATGAGAAATGTCACACTTGTTGTAGGTATATCTGAAATAGCCTTTGTATGTTGTAATTGACTATGTATCTGCACTCCAGGTGCTTGATAAAATTTATCTCCCAATATAGCATGTGTAATTGTATCCATGATATTATACATTAACTCTAGGTGGTTAAATATATGATCCGTAGAGTGATAGTAGAAATTGAATAAGACTAGGGTGTTAGTGTCAACTTGGCTAGAACATGACCTAGGATGAAACGCTTCCCGTACTCCAAGCACATTACAATCGTAAGAGACGATCAAAGGGTGCAACCCCTAATGTTCCCAATCCAACAAGACTCAAGGAGTCAAAACTGATAAACCTGGAGACATGAGTTCATGTTAAGATAGCCACACCACCCTAGAGACCTAGAAGACCACCATGGCAACCTAGGAAGACAAATGTAGCCTCCGAGACCATTAGCAGTCGGTACAGTGTTTGCAGAGTTTCTACTTCTCTTTCCACTCAAGTACAGTACCGTTGAGCAAGACATGGGACCAATTAAAAATGTGTAGCCTAATAGTCTAGTTTGATTACCCTGCACGGTGGATCCGTCATATGGGAAGGCATGGATTATGAGGGTACTCAATGGAGTTGGCACACACAGGGGTTGCTCCCCCAACCTTCGGTGACTTGTGATCATATGGAAAGAGTTCACCAACTAACATTCCATGGATGACTACAAGCGAGCACACACTCATGCATCCTCATGACAAAGAGAGAGCTCTATGATATAGCACCTCAATCTTGGACACCAGTTAACCATTACGTAGGCTAAGCTAGCTACCCAAGTCTATGAACAACAAGAGCTATATACCTCGAATCTATGATAGATACCATGAGTTGTGATATAACTTCATTTGGTATGGTTTGTTTCACAATTTCCTTTGCATCTGTTTAGTGTGGTTAAGATTATTATTATTTGCTTGACTGTGTTTCTTTTTACCCTTTATATTTACTGTTTTTCTCCTTCTCTATTGTAAGGCAAAAGGGAGGTACATAAAAGCTTGGAAGTTCAAATGAATATTTACTCAGTTATCAAACCCCTATTCCAAGTTATCAAACCCCTATTCCAACTTCGTGGAGCCTATCTATCAACTTTACAATCTTGTCTTTAAAACTTCTATTAAAGCACTTATTTCCTTTAAGAGTCAGGGGAGGTGGACGTGTGCGGGTCACGATCGAGTCGGGTTGGTAATGAGTCAGAGTAAAGTATGCATGCGACCTAGAAGCCAGGTCAAGTTGGGTAGGCACGTGGGTTATTGGTCCAGGGTGACGGGTCGGCCAAGTGATATGAATTTGTACCCAATTCAAGCTCTATGCAGAGATCTACTATCCAGGACGGAAGTATCCTCGGTACATTCTCTAAAAACACATAAGGGAAGTCATGAGATCAAGGAAGTCTTGTAAAGGGTTAGTTGTAAAGTTGAAAAGTAAATAATGTAGCATTTGAAGCAAAAAGGAAAAATAATTTAATGTCGTATTCTAACCTAATGGCTACAGAAAGACATAAAGGCAGCTACCCTAACACTAGTTCCATGGTCTTCTTACCGACGCTATCGTCATCTGTATAAGATGTCTTACCTTAAAATATTCAATGAAAATTATACCAAACCAGCTACACATGATTTTTAATTTCAAGAATCTTAAATATGTAGCAAGAGACTTGATTTGGGAAAATCAAAAGAGATTAAAGTAGATATGTTGAGATATTTCTTTTATCTTCAATAATTAGGATACAAGGTGAACGATCTTTGCAATGATTTTGTTTTAATTCATATCATCAAGAAGATGGATCTGAAGTTGAATTGGACGTTAAGGAGCAAATTTACGCTGGTACCAAGAATAATTAGTTACTTTGGCCTAGGCCAACCAAGTAAGTAGCTCCACGATCGGCTTTGTTGGATGAATTGTATTATGTATGATGATGCATCCCCCATTGCCATTGCACGTGTCATATATATGAACAATATGTTACGATATATTTTATAATCTCATATTATGTTGTGTTATGTCATGCTATGCTATGTTATTCCATATTGTGCTATGTTATGTCATGCTATGATATGGTATGCTGAAACATGTTGTGTGAGCCACGATAAGTTGTGCTATGCATAGAAGCTATGCTACGCTGTTCTATAATGCTTAATTCTCGTGACAACTATGTTATGTGTTACATATTGTAGAGGAATTATGTAAGCATAATTTACAAACTTAATATGTTATAAATAAATGGAGGTTTGTCTTGCCTTGTATAATATTTCATGATTAAAAGCTATAAGAATCTCATGCATATTTGTGTGTCATGTGCACTATAATACATTCCCATTATGATGAGTACAAACGTATACATTACGACTGATGATTTACGACATTTATGTTTGTCATGAGGTCATGCCTACCCTTTCCCTCTATAGTATCTGGCACAACTTGTTAGCGAGTGCTATCCCGACGAGTCAGGCCCAATGGGTGTGTTAGCCTACCTAGTGGGCCCATGCTTGCATGTGTGGGCCATATGTAGAGAAGTAGATATGTTGAGATATTTCTTTATCACTAGGAGGGTGTCCAAAAGAAGTGATTTTCCTCATTTAGGACCTATTTCACATAAAAATATAGTTAGAATCATAATTAGGATAAAAATCTAGGAACAGACCAAAAATCATCTTACACTCGCAGGCCACGCGTTACCAAACGTCGTCACATATTCTTCTCGTGACAGCCACGTGCGAGTACCATGCGTGAGAGGATTCTGCAAGCGCGGGTCGCAGGTCAAGGTTTCTGGTATGATAGTGGGCTAGTCAGTTCAATTTTCTTTGGACAAAGGGTCGAATCGGGTTGGTTAGTGGGTGGCAGATCGGTTTGGGTCAAAATACGTGGGTCGGATCGGTATTGTAGAAGGCGGCGTGTCCTCGTCTGGGTGGAGACATGTCGCTCCATGCCACGCTTGTTGCATCATTCTACTCGGCACCCGATGGGTGTCTTCCTTCTAATAGCACGCATCATTCCTCTCGCTGATTGACACATGGCACGCCAAAACTTCATCTCTCCTTCTAACCGTCAAAACATAGATCCGATTAGGTTTTTCTTCTTTGAGTTTTAAATTTTTGTATTTTTTTTTTATTTTGAACTCAAATCAACTTGGTTTCTTTAGCAAAGTTGTAGATCGTAGTTTCGACTACATCATGATATTTTTCTTAAATTTAAACACCAAATAGAGACGGAATTATGCGTGTTCAAAGTAGGTTCATTGCTTCCTCTTACGATGACCAACGATAATTGGAGTAATTTCGAGGAACGGGAGCGAATGTACTCGGATTAGGAAAAAGGTCAGTTAAGGCCAACCAAGCAAGTGGCCCTACCATCATTCAATTATAATTTTGTGTTGTATGATGGCATGTGTTCGTGGCTCCACACGTGTTATATGCTTGTATATGCAAACTGTTATGAAATGATATGTATATATTATGATATGTGAATGTTATGTTGTATTTGATGAATTGATATGTTTATGATATGATATGTTGAAGACATGCTCGAGATATGCTATGTGACTGTTATGATACATGATATGATACAATATGTGCATGATGTGGATTGTTAAATCTGAAAGCATGAAAACGTTATGATATGACATATATGTGACATGAATGATATGATATGATGGACATGTAAAACAACGAGTTACATGAAATACATCTCTGACATACGCATGAAAGATATGATAAACAATATGAAAAATGATATGATATGAAGGAAACGCTAACGGGATTGTATTATATGATAATGAAAATGGAAAAATGTTGGGATCTCATGCATTATTGTGTGCTCCTGCATCGAGGAATACCCCTTCTCCTTCACGATAGTACGAACGCGTATGCTACAAGACAGGGGAACGATCTTTATATTTATCATAATGCACTTGTGACGGTTGTTATTCCTAACGGGTGTCCGCCATCAACAACTACCAAAGAATGCTCGCCCGACCAGAAAGGGGCCCAACAGGTATGCAAACTGACTGGTGGGTCCATGCTTGCACGTGTGGACTATGGGTAGGAAAAGTACACATTCAAATTGCCCATTTAGGATAGCCGCCATAGGAAAATACACTGTTATGATAGGTCTCATTCATGAAATTATATGTGCTTGCATTTAACTCCGACCGGGGATCACTTATTGAGTATTTCTTAAAATATTCTAGCCATGTACTACTCTCATTTTCAGATAAAGATAAAGCTCCTCTCGGTGGACGGTGGCATCGCACCTAGGAGACCATGACCCATGCTTAGGGTAGTTTCATAATTTGAATTATTAGATTATATGTTAGTATAGGTTAGTTGCATTTTCAAACTACAAGGCATTTTTACTTTATGTTATTTCTTGTTTATTTCAATGCCCATTATTTTATTTAAGGGCTTTAGAAATGACAGGTAAGAAGAAGGTTATGTTTTTATTATAAAGTTTGAATGAAGTATTTTCACATTAAATAATCATGATACGTATACAGTAACGACCTTAGGTTATAAACAAAATTTAGTATCGTTACAAAAGAAACGAGTGCAAGCGAGGACGCTGGGCCCCAAAGAGGGGTGTAGTGTGAGATCCTACATCGATTGGGGAGTCGATAACGAAACACCTCTTATAAGGGTGTGAAAAACTCTCTCTATCAGACGCAAGAAAAGTCACCATTAATTATAAATTAGCAAACATAACTAGACTTAGCTTTGTCCTTCCCTTTATTAATTGAGAACTTTTATCACCATTTAGATGCGGTGGTTTTAGCAAATATTTTCGGGTGTTTGTTTATATTAAATACAAGAATTCGTTCATGTGGGTTGGACCATATCGACCCGGATCAACTCAAAGCTGCACTTTGTTTAATGCATGATATTCAAAAGCCAACTATCAACCCTCTTACAAGGTTGCTTTTCGATAGACTTACTAGTCATGAAGGACCCAAATGGGTTAAACATAGAAAGATAATCAATCCAGACTTTCATTTCAAACACTTGAAGGTATGCTTTCTTCTTGTAATTAGATATCAAAATAAATAAACTCACAGTTAGTATTTATAAGTTTAATTTTGTACAATTGTTGGTGTCAATACGACTTGTAACAGCTCAAGCCCACCGCTAGTAGATATTGTTCGTTTTGGACCGTTACATATCATCGCCACCCTCACAGTTTTAAAACGTGTCTGCTAGGGAGATATTTCACACTCTTAATACTTCATTCCTCTCTCCAACCGATGTGGAATCTCACAATCCACTCTTCTATAGGGCCCAGCGTCCTCGCTGACACTCGTTTCTTTCTCCTCACTGGCACACTACCAGTATCTAGCTCTGAAACAATTTGTAACAGCCCAATCCCACCGCTAATAGATATTGTCCTCTTTGGGCTTTCTGTTTTGGAATTCCCCGAAAGGTTTTAAAAATGTGTGTGCTAGGGAGAGGTTTCCACACTCTTGTAAACGCGTCTATTTGTGAGATCTCACATCAATTGGGGAGAAGAACGAAGCAAGGATGTGGAAACTTCTCTCTAACAAATGCGTTTTAAAAACTCTAGGACAAACCCTGAAATGAAAATTCCGAAGAAGACAATATCTACTAACGGTTGGCTTGAACTGTTATAACTAACCGCTAGATTGGTTTAAAAACTTTGAGCAACAATATTTTTGGGAGTCTAATTGTTCATATATATGCTTAAATTGTTATACACGACATGGTGCCTGCAATGTGTGAGAGTTGCTCTAAGATGATTAGGAAGTGGGAAGAAATGGTCTCAAAAGATGGATATTATGAATTGGATGTGATGCCTCATTTGGAAAACTTGGCAGCTGATGTGATTTCTCGAATAATTTGGAAGCAGCTATGAACAAGGAAAAATGATCTTTTTACATCTTAAACAACCTGAGAATCTAGTCGTTAAAGCTATATCTACCGTTTACATACCAGGATGGGGGGTGAACTCTTACGCAATTCAATTTATAGATTCTTATTCATTGCTTAAATACCTAATCCATTTAGACATGAATATGAGTCTTTTTTAAGGTTTGCCTTTAGGGATTTTTCTCAAAGTTTTAAAACGCTTATACTATGGAGAGATTTTCACACTCTTAGTCGTTCCCCTCTCCAACCAATGTGAGATCTCATAATCCGCCCACTCTCGGGGCTTAGAGTCCTCGGTGGCTGTAATAGCCCAAAAATAAATAAAGAAATAAACCAATAAAAATAGTTAAAATAATAATAATAATACATTAATTAATTAATTAATTAATTAATTAATTAAAAAAAAATAAAAAATCTACTCTCCACTAACCTCTCATCCCTTCCCACAATTATCTCTCATCAACCCATCCGTACTCACGAAAGTAACAGTTACTGCAAAAAAAGAAACAGAAAAATATAATCTTCAGATTTACTTAAGAGAAAAAAAAAAAAGAATGAGAATGGCCTTTACCCAGGTGAGATTCACTGGAGATGTACGTGAAGATAGATCTGATCAATAAGGTATATATTAAATCTTCATTTTCTTTTATCCTATTTTTATTTAGAAATCACACCAAATTATAATTAGATCTTCATTGAATTATTACAATGATCTAGCTTTGAGTTAGAAACTAAATGTCAATCATGTGTACGATTCTAGTAAATCAGGCCAGATTAGCAATATTAAATTAAATTTTTATTAGTAGCCAAATGAATAGATTAAAGATAGAATGGTCAAGAGTAAACTGAGATAAGGAAATAGGAAACACTGAGATAAGAAAAGATTTGGAAATAGAGATCCACTATAAATTTGGAATACATGAGAACAGAATTAGAAGGCAACAGATAAAAAAAAAAAAAAAAAAAAAGCTTAGGGACTTGAAAACCTAAATATGGAAGGGAAGGTAAATACAGAGGGTAAATACAGAGAATAGTAAAGCTTAGAATAACTTAGCTGTAACTACTTTTTATACAACAGTAAGCATGAAAACTGAGATTTTTAATAAAAATATAATTATAGATATATAACATTTCAAGACTTCTAACAATGGACCCATGTAAATTAGAGAAATAATGTTGTAGAATTCAAACCCGAAACTAATGTCATGGGCTCATATAGATTGACCCGGATTTCAAAGGACGGAATCGAACTTTCATTAAAGATATATTCGTGACAACGACTTAAGCTAGCCAGGTAAGTGACCTTACTATCGGCATGGTTATATTTGATGTTGACACATGCCCTGTGGTTCTGCACGTGTCTGTGTGAATTGTCTGTGGATTGATATGCTTCCTATATGTTATGTTATGTTATAATATGTGGTTTGTATGATAATAATTATGGTACGATGTGCTCAAGGATATGTTTGAGATAGGATACGAGAAGGATGCACAAAACGAAATGTAACGATAGCAGTAAGATACGTTCATGAAACGTTAAGGTTAGGTTACATACCGGAGTGCTATGGATAGGAGAGATTGACGATATGACTAAGATACGTTACGTAATGATATGTCTGTGATAGGTATAAGAACGTTAAAGCTATGGTAAGTTAGAGAATGATATGACTATGAAGTGTTTACGTTATGACTTGTTTATGATATGATACATTGTATGCTAGATTATTGTGCTTAAGTACGTAGTTATGTGAACGTGAATGTATGTTATGTATGCTTTTAGTCTGATGTGATGTGTAATGCATGTAACGATATGAGGTCCTTGAATGATTATGGCATGTTTGTATGAATATGTGAATGTGAACCGCATGAATTGTATGACATGAAACACGGTAAACTGTTTGGAACCATAACCCCGATAGAAATGTGTATGAAATGTGAAATGAAAATGAGAATGACATGAAGCCTAGAACGTGACAGGGGGGTTATGGTCATTAAAGATAAATGTAGAAATAGAGGGACCTCATGCATTATGTGTGTCCATGCATCTGGGGGGATACCCTCATCCCATCACGAGGGTACGGACGCGTACATCCAATGGCAGGACAACGATCGTTATACATTGCAAAGTGCTGCCGTGACGGTTCTAGTTTTAACAGGTCCCGGCATAAGAGGCTCCGAGAGTATGCCCACCCGCTAAGGACTGTGGCCCAGCGGTGTGCGAACTAGCTGGTGAGCCCATACTCGCACGTATGGGCTGTGTGTAGAGTATATGGTACACGTCCACGATTATCCGTTAGGATTGCACCGTAGGGAAAACGAAACAAAAGATAGGTCCCATCATTTCATTGCATGTGATTGTTGCATTTAACCCCAATAGTGGGGTCACTTACTAAGTATTTTTTAAAATACTCAAGCCATGTGCTACTACATTTTTCAGGTTAAGGCAAGGCATTCCTGTACTGCTGATGACGACCGCAACTCGAGATCATGGCACATGCATAGGATAGTGGTATTTATTTTCTTAGACTTAGGATAGAATAGGATGTTTTAAACTTAAACGCTTACTTATTTTATTTCGGGTCTTTTGTTGTGTTGTTTTAAAGAGATTTTCGAAACACGTAAGTCCATGGCTGTGTTTTAAGCTAAAGGTTATGTTTTATGGAATTCAAATGAAGTCTTCCGCATTCAATGTTTATGGTACGTATACAGTAGCGACCTTAAATTAAGTAGAAAATTTTGGGTCGTTACAGTGGCACTCGTTTCTCTCTTCAAGCGATGTGGAATATCACAATCCACCCCCTTTAGGGCCCAGCGTCCTCACTGACACTTCTTCCTCTTTCCAATCGATGTGGGATCTCACAATCAACCCTCCTTTGGGGCCCAACGTTCTCACTGACACTTGTTCCTCTTTCCAATCGATGTGGGATCTCACAATCAACCCTCCTTTGGGGCCAACGTTCTCGTTGGTACACCGCCTAGTGTCTAGCTCTGATACCATTTGTAACAGCCCAAGCCCACCACTAACAGATATTTTCCTCTTCGGGCTTTCACTTTTAGGCTTCCTCTCAAGGTTTTTAAAACTCGCAAAGAGATTTCCACACCCTTATAAAAAAATGTTTTGTTCCCCTCTCCAACCAATGTGAGATCTCACAATCCATCTCCTTCGGGACCAACATCCTTGCTGGCACTCATTTCTCTCTCCAAATGTGAGATCTCATAGAAACAATATTTATGAAATTTCGTATAACATCTTATTATAACGTTTGTGCAGGTTTGTACCAATGAAGTCAAACAATAGAATGAAAAAGATGAGCAAAGAATTAAAAACGTTGCTCTTGGGCGTTATCAACAAAAGGCAAAGGGCTATGATGGTAGGTGAAGCTATGCATACTGATCTATTAAGCATCCTCTTCGAATCAAATTTGAAAGAAATTCAAGAGCACGAAAACAACGATATCACAATGAGTATCAAAGATGTAGTAGAAGAATGTAGAATCTTTTACCTTGCTGGCCAAGAAACCACAGCAATGCTACTAGTTTGGACTATGGTTTTATTGAGCTCATACACAAAATGGTAAGATCTAGCAAGGGAAGAGGTCCTACAAGTCTTTGGTAACAACAAACCAGATTTTGATGGTTTAAATCGCCTAAAAATTGTGAGTAAGACTCTCTTCTATATATTTTCATTTTTTTATTTTATTATTTCATTGGTTAAACTTTATGTTATTCCCAACATTTAGGTTACGATGATATTGAACGAAGTCCTGAGATTATACCCACCAGCAGGGTTACTTACTCGTCTCGTTCAAAACAAAACAAAACTTGAAAATTTGACTTTACTAGCGGGAGTGATGCTGAGATCCCACATTGATTGGAGAGAGGAACCAGCAGTAGCGAGGACGCTGGCCCCGAAGGGGGTGGATTGTGAGATCTCATATCAATTGGAGAGAAGAACGAGTGCCAACAAAGATGCTGGGTCTCAAAGGGGGTTGATTGTAAGATCCCACATCAATTAAAGAGAGGAACTAGTGCTAGTGAGGACACTGGGCCTTGAAGGAGGGTGAATTGTGAGATCCCACGTTTGTTGGAGATGGAAACAAAACACTCTTTAGAAGAGTGTGTAAACCTCTCCCTAGTAGATGGGTTTCAAAACCCTTAAGGGGAAGCCCGAAAGGGAAAGCCTAAAGAGGACATATCTGCTAGCAGTAAGTTTGGGGTGTTACAAATGTTTATTCATGGCCCTCTAATAAGTATCATGATGTTCCAAATGTTTCAACTAAACTTATTATATAATCCAAGGCCAAGAATATTCAACAAACATTCATTTTTCATTTATAAAATTGGATAGACTCGATTCAACCTCCATTTCATGTGTTACAAGCTGTTTTGATTGAGTAAGGATCATTTGAAGTTTCGAGTGAATATTTACTCGGTTGAAAGGGAGGATGGAGTTGCTATATATAGCACTTAATTGATAATTTATTTGCAAACTTTATTTATAATTATAATTCCATAACTTGTTGCATTCCCCCATAGGATGGGGAAGTTACTTGTCGAAGTGGTCCTAATTTTTTTTATTATTTTTTTTTTTTTTGGTTAAATGGGAGTGGGAGTAACTCACCAATCATGGCCACTTAATCATTTAGTAAGCATTTGAAGAGTTGAAAGTACTACGTAAAATTGAGATTTTTTATGAATAAAATGAAGCTATCAAGTTGGGATTTCTACCCTTAGAAATGGAGGTTTTTTTATGAATAAGAATTTAAAGGTTTTTGAAAAACAAGAATTGTAACATTTTATCCAAAAAGATTTTCTTAAAAAAAATGGGACACACCCAAGAATAAGATATAAGATATAAGTTTGAAAGTTCACATTTTATCGGATAAGAGTTCAAATTTTGGTGGGAACTTATTTTCTATTTGTGAGCAGAAAATCTATAAGATATAAGTTTGAAAGTTCACATGAACAGGGACATAAGAAATAAAACATTATTAATCTGTTACGAGTATGGAATGGTAACACTCAAGAATAAGAATCCAAAGGTTTTTGAAGAACAAGAATTGTAACATTTTATATCTAATCCCAAGAATAAAAATTCAAAGGTTTTTAAAGAACAAGAATTGTAACATTTTATCGAAAAAGATTTTCTTAAAAAAAATGGGACACACCCAAGAATAAGAATTCAAAGGTTTTCAAAGAACAAGAATTGTTTTCAAACAACAAGAATGGTAACATTTTATCCAACACCCAAGAATAAGAATTCAAAGGTTTTCAAAGAACAAGAATTGTAACATTTTATCGAGAAAGATTTTCTTAAAAAAATGGGGAACAAGAATTGTAACATTTTATAGAGAAAGATTTTCTTAAAAAAATGGGACTCATTTCTCAAGCTCCAATCTCCTCCAAAATTGGGGAGGGTCTAGAACACTCACAGCTCACATATCCAACGACTTGAATTAAAAATTAACGTCGGTAAAGCCCTGATCAGAAAGCTTGAAATCCAATCCGAAGCTATAGACATTTTCGATGAACAAATCCATTCTCAATTAATTTCTACACAACTAAGGATCATTTTTTAAGAAGGCCTCAAAGGTAGACAACCTTAAGAACAAGCGTAACCGAAGGAATTCGATATCGGTAAGTTTTGGGGACGATATTCGAATTCTTATTTATGGCACTTAAAATAAAAAATTGATGTTTCCAAGAGCTTGAGGGGATTAAATGGAACATGTTTGATGGCCTAGTTTGAGCTGACCAACGGAAATATCGTGTTCTAGGTTAAGTTGTAGACCGAGGGAAGGAACTCAAAATTCGCCTCAACCACGCCCAAACAACCTCTAAGAATTATGTCTTTAGTTTAAGAAAGGTATAAAGAGGATCTTTGGTGAGGAGGTGTGGTCTGACAGTGTCTGCATCGTCGTAACTAATAACAACACCTCCTAGGTTTACTCCGACAACAAAACGAGTTTCCCCCGACTTTGAACGTCTTTAACTTACGTTGTAGTTCACGAGCAGGTGAGATATCTATCCCAAACTCTTCCTTGACAGTTCATCTTTATGTTTTATGAAGGAATCGAGGGGAGAAATGCTCTGGAATGAGCTGGCGAACTCCGTTTTCAAACGGAGGAGCAACGCCATGAGTCGTGTCCTTCCCTTGCGGGAGGAAGAGACGATGACGTGGCCAGTTGAACTGAACCGACCACATCAACCCTAAAACCGAACCTCTTTAGTTTTTCATAAAATTGAACGACTTTTCGAGTGGTTCTCATGAAATTCTCAATGGTCACAAAGGAGTGTAACCTTCCGGTCTTGTCGGTGGAAGGATACCGGGTCAATTCTCCTAGACCCAATATAGACCTCTCTGGATAGTCCTCAGCCTGACATCCAATTTTTTTACATATATTTTTGGTGGCTTGGACTAAGGACATCGAGCTTGCCAACTACTTTTTTCCAATTTCATAAATGTAACTTTAAAACTTTCCAAATTTTTTTGGCTCAATTTTTATAGGAATATTTGAATGTCTATAATTGTCAACGAATTTGTTTTAAATCAATGTATTAATCTATTTTACTTGTAAATATGAATATGTTGTAATTGCATAAAAATATGAAAATTTGAGACCTTAAGAGTGTTCGGAGAGGTGAGAATGATAGGTTTCTCACCTACAACAATCCCACATTGATGGATTTAAAATTGGATGTAGTATTCATAAAGTAGTCATTGTCTTAAGGAAATTGTCGAGCTTGGTAATATGAGCTTGTAACCCATACTGGAGTTGTTTTTCGGCTGGTTTCACAGAGCTTGCCAATTTGTTTTGAATAAATGCATTTATCTATTTTACCTCTAAATATGATACATTTCTGTGCTACAACAATCCCACATTGATAGATTTAAAATTGGATGTAGTCTTCATAAAGTAGTCATTGTCTTAAGGAAATCGCCGAGCTTGGTAATGTGAGCTTGTAACTCATATAGGGGCAACAAAGTGGTTGGAGGTTGGCTTAGACCATTGCTTTGGGTTGCTGGGGTTGTTCTTTGGCCTGTCCATTCCAAGTAGGGGAGTAATGCGAGAGGAACTAGATCTGAAGGAGACAGGCAAAAAGGTCTCTTAAGTTCAATTTTTGGAATGTCTCATGGTCTATGGTCTAGAACTGTCACCTCTCGTTAGTATTTCACATTTTAATTTATAATCCAACTAACCATGTGAAATACGGCTCTAAACGGTCTGAATATCGAATTCCATGTTTTCATTGTTTCTAAATTATATAAGATAATAAAACTTAAAACTTAAATTAATAATATGTCAATATAATATTATTGGTCTCTTAAGTTCAATTTTTGGAATGTCTCATGGTCTATGGTCTAGAACTGTCACCTCTTGTTAGTATTTCACAATCCAACTAACCATGTGAAATACGGCTCTAAACGGTCTGAATATCGAATTCCATGTTTTCATTGTTTCTAAATTATATAGGATAATAAAACTTAAGACTTAAATTAATAATATGTCAATATAATATTATTAATATTTCAAGTGGCTTGTATAATTCAACCTTTAATATTATATACTATGGATACAAATATAATAATTTCTCATATTTTCCATTTTCCTTCCCTCACTTATTTCTCTTCTATGTTATATTTTAATTCTGTTTACGGTACTTGCCATATTTATAGTACTTGTCATATGAACAGTACTTGTCATTTTCAATCCGTTCTAATTTTTTTTTCTCTCCTAAAATTTTCTCTTTTGTTTTTTTTTTCTTTGAACTCTAATGTCGTTCAATTCTACCTCCATATCTAATTATTCAACCCGTTCTAATTTTCTTTTCTCTCCTAAAATCTTCTCTCTTTTGTTTTTTTTTCTTTGAACTCTAATTCTATTGTGTCGTTCAATCTACCTCCCTATCTAATTATTTTAAGCCATTGTTTTCATTGTTTCTAAATTATATAGGATAATAAAACTTAAAACTTAAATTAATAATATGTCAATATAATATTATTAATATATCAAGTGGCTTGTATAATTCAACCTTTAATATTATATACTAGGGATACAAATATAATAATTTCTCATATTTTCCATTTTCCTTCCCTCACTTATTTCTCTTCTATGTTATATTTTAATTCTGTTTACGGTACTTCCATATGAATAGTACTTGTCATATGAACAGTACTTGTCAGTACTTGTCATTTTCAATCCGTTCTAATTTTTTTTTCTCTCCTAAAATTTTCTCTTTTGTTTTTTTTTTCTTTGAACTCTAATGTCGTTCAATTCTACCTCCATATCTAATTATTCAACCCGTTCTAATTTTCTTTTCTCTCCTAAAATCTTCTCTCTTTTGTTTTTTTTCTTTGAACTCTAATTCTATTGTGTCGTTCAATCTACCTCCCTATCTAATTATTTTAAGCCATTTAAATCTAATTCTTTTAATGAGTTTAATTTTATAAATTTCTAAGCAGTTGGGTTTAATTTTACTCGGATATCTAAATAGTTTAATTTTGTCCAGTAGTTTAATTCTATTCCCAGATTTTTTTTTTCTCTTTACTATTTCTAAATCTAATCTTTCTCTCTCTCTCTTCATGTATCTACTCGAATATCTAAATCGTTTAATTCTTTCTCTCTCCATGTATCCATGTATCTACTCCAATATCTAAATTGTTTAATATTCACATTATTTAATTCTGTTCAAAAGTTTAATTATATTCCCAAATTTTCTTTGGCTTTACTATTCTCAAATCTTATTTTTTTTTTTTTTTTTAATATGTTTTCTAGATTTCCTTTTCATCCTCTTTGCCAAATCTTCTCATCCTGTTTTCCAAATTTTTTTTATTTGAATATGTCTTCCATATCTTTCTTTTCCCTATCTTTCTTTTTTTTATTATTTGAAACGAGATCTTCCTTTTCCCTATCTTCCTTCTCATCCTGTTTGAATATGTTTTACCGATCCAAATCTTAATTTTTTATTTTTATTTGAATATGTATTCCAGATCTTTCTTTTCCCGTCTTACTTATCTATCTATCCGTGGACCAATTTTAATGGACTCTAGCATAGATATTTTTTTTTTCTTTTTATTTGAATATGTTTTACCGATCCAAATCTTAGTTTTTTTTTTTTTTTTTTTTTTTTTTTTTTTTTTTTTTTTTTTTTTTATTTGAATAGGTCTTCCAGATCTTTCTTTTCCCTATCTTCCCCTCTTACTTATCTATCTATTCGTGGACCAATTTGAATGGACTGATAGATAATTTCTAATTCAGATCATTCAACAGATAATTTTCTAAATTTCTAACTCACATCTAAATCACTAATCTTTTCAAATGACATCTCTCTTCCTCTGCCTACCATCTCTCCATTATCTGCCTTCCTTTTCCTTCAGCATCTCTCCATTATATGCATTTTTTTCCTCCATAAAAATATTTTCTTTCTATTTCTGTTTTTACTGAATTATTGATACTCAATGAAGGAGGTATTTTAGGGGATGGACAGGGAGATTAAAGGAGGTGGTCAGTTTTTTTTTTCTTTTCTTTAGTTTGTTATTTTTATTTTAATATATATATATATATATATATTAAATCTAACGGGCATTACATTATCTTTTTTATAAAACTTTTCCAAGAAAAATTTTAGTTTGAAGGGTTGCTGACTTAGTCTTTACGGAAGTAGTAACAATTACATGGAATTTTTAGATATATTATTACCTATTGACTTAGTCTTTAGTAAAATGATGAACAAAAGGAAGTGATACTAACTTAATCTGGAGTAAAATGATGAACAAAAGTAAGTGGTTAATAGAATATAAGTCTTGGGACTAATGGTTTTGTAGAGTTTGCATATAATATAGTAATTGATAGTACCATTCATTGTTCTCCTTTGAAAGATGTTTATGGGTTTAATCCATTTACGCCTTTGGTTTTGCTTGTTATTCCTTATAATATTTTAATCCATTTACGCCTTTGGTTTTGCTTGTTATTCCTTCTAATATTTTTGTGAGTGAAACAGCACAAGCAAGGCAGATTTGATCAAAATCCTTTAAAAAAACGTGAAGATTGAGAAACAAAATTTTAAAGTTGTTTCAAGAATTAACAAAGGACGAAAAGAACACATTTTTCACCCCGATGATTGAGTTTGGATACATTTTGGCAAGGAGTGATTTGCATGTCAAAGGAAACAAAGTTACATTCAAGAGGGGATCACCCTTACAAAGTTCTTGAAAGAATTAATAACAATACCTATAAAATTGATCTTACTATCAATGTCGCTTACTTGAGTTATTTTGAAGTAGGTTATGATTTTCTGATTTGAGTACAAATAATTTTAAAGAGGGGGAAGATGATATGGATCAAGGTGTTCCAAATGTTTCAACTAGACCTATTACACAATTCAAGACCAAGAATATTCAACGAGCATTCATTCTTCATCCTCAAAATTAGATAGGCTCTATTCAACCTCCATTCCATGTGATAAAAGTTGATTTGATTGAAGAAGTACCATTTGGAGCTTCAAAAGTGAATATTTGCACACCATCAAGTTTTTATAAATAGCATTCATTGATAATTTATTTTCATACACTTTCTTTATTATTTTAATTCCTTAACTTCTTGTAGTTACAAGAGAAAAAAGGTGAGAACTTACGGGGTAAAAAGGAGAATTTTTGTGAATAAAATTAAGTTCTAAACAAGACTTCCACCCTTTAAAATTTGAGCATCATCTCTGTCATTTCTAAGTTTCATGCAATTCTTGTGGTAGATTGTATCCGAGTCGTTCAATCAAGTCTTAATCAAGATCAACTGTGGAGTGACTCAATTTAGAAGAAGGTTTCAAATATTGTTTCTAGATATTTTACCTTAAGAGGTAATCTACTTTTAACTATCTCTTGGTTGATCCGAGTTTTGTATAAGAATGTGTAATTTCTTTGATTCAAGGGTTTTGCTTAAAAAAAAAGCTTGGATTGTTGGGGTGAGGATTGGGTTGCCTTATCACCCACGCTCCAAAGTTCGCTCCCATCCACGACCAACTCCTAGTTAACTGAAATAAATGTAAACATGGAATAAAAAGTCAATAAATAGCCTACTTGTAGGCTCTTAATGGAAACCTTAAGCTAGGATGTTATCTCTTATTGAGTTATCAGGGTCGTGGCACTTAGAGCTTATATTCTTACATGTCCCTTATGGATTCTAAAAACTTTTCCATAAAGTAACCTTTAGTCCTCTTCCTGTAAACACATGAGTGGTGTTATCACGATCATATCATCCTGCTATTAAATTCTGATGTTGTGTATCTCATCTAAGTGAGGGAAATAGGAGGCCCTCCCTATCATCCTACTCATGATACAAAGGGCAGGGCATAAAAGAGGAATAGGGGCATTGTTGCACACCAAGTGGTGGGAGATAACGGTCACTTTTGGGTATGAATCCTAACAACCTTATTGACCATTGTATTCAATTGATCCTAAGTATATTCTAGGAACATGGTTTATAAATTAACATAGGCTTATACATTATATCATGGAGTAGCATCAAAACTCATTAGTTTTAACTTAGCTAAACATGAAAGGGAAATCTAATGTGATTCCATGGGCGTGAAAATTTACTTGTAACTTGATTTGGATGAAGGACATTATGGTCATTTTACACCTCCTCTCGATTTACCATCTTAGGTATATCCAATCGCTATCAAATTTCATACGTAGCTTTAACATAGAATAATATTCCAAGTATTAAAATTTTGTAAGTAGCATAGTTTGTTTAAGGGGTTAATTTAATGTTACTTAACTTTTTAACAAAACATCTGATTTAAGCCTTTAACTCACTATTCTAATATTTTTCTTTCATGTACCATTAATTCATACTCGACTTAGGTTATAT
The DNA here is from genome assembly GCF_057944985.1 of Cucurbita pepo subsp. pepo. Classification (NCBI taxonomy): domain Eukaryota; kingdom Viridiplantae; phylum Streptophyta; class Magnoliopsida; order Cucurbitales; family Cucurbitaceae; genus Cucurbita; species Cucurbita pepo. The sequence goes on along the minus strand of NC_141815.1, from coordinate 3,746,554 downwards.
ATTAGAATCCAATCGATTCTCTCAAGTATTTATTCAGAAAACTCAAAGATGTTTATTTACCTCTTGTCTGGTGTTCGGAGCCTCGTTTCTTGAACTTCTTGCAAATGGGTCACCAATCGAAAGGAATGATGGGTCGTGGGTTGGTTGTAGTGATGGGTTGCCCGAATTCAAACAAAATATGACCCTATCCCGTTGTCTTCTTCTCCCAATTCACGCGTCTTTCTGTCTGCCTTTCTCTTTCTTCTCGACACCTTTTGACTCCATTTATCCGTCGCTCTTCTGTTCATATCTCAACTATGGTGAGTCCCTATTTGCTTGCCATATGTTCCCACGACGTTGTAGTGTCTTCTACCTACACAATTCGACTATCTTTATACCTCAGTATGCAAAAATTGTAAATTTGCTGACGGTGAAGAAAAACGCAAGGGACAACGTGAATGCAAGTATCTTACCGTGGGTATGCTTCTCATGGGCTGAAAAAGAATGGTAGAAAATTGGGCGAACAAAATACTTCTTTCACTACTTTTTAACCATATTTATTATTGTAGGGCTAAAAAAGAATGGTAGATAATTAAACGTCACCTAATATATTAATTGATTTTAATGTGTTGAAACCCTATCAAATACAAAACTGAAAAACGAGGAGACATCGGTAATTTTTGAAGTTCTGAAAGTATATGAAGGTACTATTTATTTTTTGAAATTAAGAGATTTATTACACACAAATTCTTACAAATATTTGTGGTCCCATGGTCTAGTGGTTAGGACATTGGACTCTGAATCTAATAACTCGAGTTCAAATCTCGATGGGACCTATTTTATATTTTATTCTATTTCATATGGGCGTTGTAATAGTGAAATATGCATATCTTGAGGATGCAAGGGACAACCCTCTTACTACCATTTTTTTTTATATCAATTCACATCGTCTATCTAAATTCTAACATTTTCTTTATGTATTCATGATTGATGATTAAAGTGAAATTATCAAATTAAAAATTATATTATGGAATAACTTCAACGATTTTTTTCTCCTCTATGGTTACTGACCATAAACATAATTTTAAATAATCAAATTTTGCATAGGTTTAGAGTTAAAAGGTAGGATAATAATACTTTTACATGGATTTCATTATTAATAAAATAGTGATTACACATTCAATCTGATATGAATCCAACAACTGATCACTCCCATGTACCCGAACAAGCAATTACAAGAAGCAATACAAAGAAGATTCAAAAATCAAATCAAGAAAATAATGGAGTGGCTGATAGTTGAATTACCACTAAAGGAATAATTAGAAGACTTGCCTTTAGTAGTTGAATTACCAATTAAGGAAATTTATTAATGCCTTATTTTCTCCAATTTGTATTTAATAGCATTTATTAGCATTTATTAGTGGTTGGTGGCTGAACTTTATTTTGTTAGGGTTATCTTTTGGGCCTATTTGAAGGCATGTAATATTCATGTTAGGATGGATTTTGTTGAATATAGAAAAAACCTTTGCGTTTTCTTGATAACCTTTTGATGTTATTCTTTTTCAAACCTTGCTTTAGGTTTGATGTTTAAACTGATTAATTGAATTAGTTTTGATCAAGCTAATTCTGGAGTGAATTGTCTTGGTATCTAAGAGTGACCATCATAGATTCCAAGTTCGATCTATGAGTCATTCATCTTCTAACCAGCTCTTGGTTGAAATCAATCCGTTAAGTTAGCTTTCTCTGTGAGCGTTTTGTAAAGATTCTAGAAGGACCTCTAGCTTTGCAAATTCCAGCATTGTAGGCGCTTATCATTTGGTATCAGAGCATTTGGTCGACGTTCGTTGGCCGCTCTAGAGGTGAAATATCTTTATTGTTATTTTTTTTTCTATCAAGTTTTTTTTTCCCTCTCAGATTATCAAAAAAAAAAAAAAAAAAACCAGACTTTACATTCTTGACCTAGTACCAAAAGCCTACCTTTGAGTGTTAAACACGAGTGTCCCTGAGTGAAATTTTTGTGAGAAGTGTGGAGAGGTCCCTTGATAACAAAATGTCACATAATGGAGAAGGAGTACCACCAATACCAGATCTTAATACAACCATTCTTCAAGCAATTCAAGGTATGATGGAAATGATGATGGAAGATAGACAAGAAAGAAGGGCGCAACAACAAAGACAAGAAACCTTTGAGTGTTAAACACGAGTGTCCCTGAGTGAAATTTTTGTGAGAAGTGTGGAGAGGTCCCTTGATAACAAAATGTCACATAATGGAGAAGGAGTACCACCAATACCAGATCTTAATACAACCATTCTTCAAGCAATTCAAGGTATGATGGAAATGATGATGGAAGATAGACAAGAAAGAAGGGCGCAACAACAAAGACAAGAACGAACATTACAAGAAGATGAAGAAATAGTAGTACATGAAAGACAAGTTGAAGGAAGATGGAGAGAAAGAAATAACCATGCAACTATTATGCAACCTAGAAGGATGGAAAGAGTACATGAAGATAGAGATGGGAGAGTTAAACTCAAAATCTCACCATTTTGTGGAACGGCAGATTCTGAGGCATACTTGCAGTGGGAAAGAAAGATAGAGCATGTGTTTGATTGCAACATCTATAGTGAAAATAAGAAGATGAGACTTGCTATTGCCGAATTTACCAATCATGCCGGTGATTGGTACCAACATCTCAAATCCGAGAGAAGAAGAAAAGAGGAGGATCCAATAGAGACATGGGAAGAACTTAAAGAAGCCATGAGAAAAAGGTATGTTCCAAAACATTATGAAAGAAATTTGAAAACTAAATCGCAAGGTTTGAGGCAAGGAACAAAAATTGTGGTGGAATATTATCAAGAGATGGAAACTATGATGGAAAGAGCAAATGTTAGAGAAGAAGAAGAAGATACCATGTCTAGATTCCTTGGAGGTTTGAATCGAGAAATTGTTCATCTTGTTGACAGAAATCCACCACCATATCTGGAAGACATGTATCATTATGCTCTCAAAATTGAAGACCAATTGAAGGAAGACAAAGAGCATTCAAAAAGGTACACATCACGAACTAGCATATTTTCAAATTCTAAAATTTGGAACAAGGATAGTTTTGTGAATAGAAATGATTCGATGTCACCAAAAGAAAAGTTTGTGACTGCTAAAAGAGTGGAGGCTGAGAGTTCCAATGGTAAAAATGAATGAAGCTTCAAAGACGGTAAAAGAGAAGTCTAGTTCTATTCAATGTTGGAAGTGCAAAGGATTTGGACACATGAGCAAAGAGTGTGTTAATGAAAAAGTTATGGTGATAAGGAATGGTATACTTGATTCAAATGATGAATGTGAGGATCATGATTCACAGCTTGTGGAAGAAATCGCAGCATATGATGATGAGTATGGTGAAGAAGGTAATTCCATATCTTTGATCACAAGAAGGGTACTCAATGTTCAAATCAAGGGAGAGAAATTTGAAGATCAAAGGGAAAACTTGTTCCACACAAGATGTTTGATCAAAGGAAACCCATGCAGCTTGGTGATTGATAGTAAAAGTTGCACAAATGTGGTAAGCAGCTTCCTTGTAAAAAGACTTCAAATTTCTGTCCATCCACATCCAAAACCGTATAAACTTCAATGGTTGACAAACAATGAAGAAATTAAGGTAAACTCCCAAGCTCTTATTTCTTTTACTCTTGGAAGATATAAAGATGAAGTACTTTGTGATGTCGTACCAATGCATGCGGGGGACATCTTGTTCGGCCGACCTTGGCAATATGATAGAAAGGTAACATTTGATGGTTTGATGAACAAGTATACTTTTACTTTGTGTGGGAAGAAATTTACTTTACTTCCGTTGTCTCCATATGAAGTACATTGTGACCCATTGAAATTAGAGAAGAAAAGAAAAGAATATGAAGAACAACAGTGGAGAGAAGAAACTAAGGTAAAGGTGAGAAAAAAAAAAGTGAGAAAAAAAAAACAATATTCAGTTCTGGTCCGGAAAGAATGAAGAATTTGATTTGAGGAAAAATTCTTTTAAAGAAAGGGGGGATGATATGAATCCAACAACTTATCACTTCCATGTACCCGAACGAGCAATTACAAGAAGCAATACAAAGAAGGTTCAAGAATCAAATCAAGAAAATAATGGAGTGGCTGATATTGGAAAGTAATTAGAAGAATTGTGTTTAGTAGTTGAATTACCAATAAAAGAAATTTATAGAAAGTAATTAGAAGACTTGCCTTTGGTAGTTGAATAATTTATTAATGCCTTATTTTCTTCAATTTGTATTTAATAGCATTTATTAGTAGTTGGTGGCTGAATTTTATTTTGTTAGAGTTATCTTTTGGGCCTATTTAAAGGCACGTAATATTCATGTTAGGATGAATTTTGTTGAATACAGAAAAAAAACCTTTGTGTTTTCTTGATAACCTTTTGGTGTTATTTTTTTTCAAACATTGCTTTAGGTTTGATGTTTAAACCGATTCATTGAATTAGTTTTGATCAAGCTAATTCTAGTGTGAATTGTCTTGGTATCTAAGGGTGACCATCATAGATTCCAAGTTCGATCTAAGAGTCATTCATCTTCTAACCAGCTCTTGGTTGAAATCAATCCGTTAAGTTAGCTTTCTCTGTGAGCGTTTTGCAAGGATTCTAGAAGGACCTCTAGCTTTGCAAATTCCAGCATTGTAGGCGCTTATCACAATCAAACATAACAAATAATGGCAAACATATGGGCATTTGGTTTGGTAGTATGATTCTTGCTTTGTGTGTGAGAGGTCTCAAGTTCATAATTGGATCGAATGACTATTTCTTTTTATCTAAAACCCTCTTTTTTTTTTTTCTTTTTTACTTTTTTTTTTCTTTCCTCCTCATTAGTCCTCCGAACCCTAATTAGGCATGGAGGACAAAATGGGCAAAACACTAATTTCTCAGACTTGTGTTACACAATCATTGCTCGTCGAGCGAGTATAGTGACTGGTTGAAGGAGAATCATAGTGTAGGTGAGTAGTTGGTATCGTGAGGAAGAAGATGGTTTTAGTTAACCAACCTAAATTGCTTTACTTGAACCTGACCTCACCGATCCAATTGGATTGGACATAATCGTCAATTCTTACTACCCGAAGTTATATGCTATCTAAGCCTTTGTGTTGCTTTTCTAGGTTATAGTCTATAACATTGCAAGAATGTCAACCAATTAGGTGGGGGATGATGTTACGGTCATGCTCGTCCAAGGCGTATAGCTCAATGGCCACATGTCCATGCAATGCCAACTTTTTATTTGATTTCATGTTATATTATCGTATTATTGTATTTTCTTTTGTATGACTGTTCGGCGAAACTATATCCAGGCCAGATCTCAATAGCCTCAAAATGTACTATAGGGGGATGCAACTAAATGTCAACTCGACCAAGCCAAAATTTGCATGATTGTTCGGCGAAATCATGTCTAGGCCTGCCATACCTAAATCGCCTAAAAATGTACTACAGAGGGATGTGACTAATCGTTAGTTCTTCCTATCGGAAGTAATATACTATCTAAGCTATTGTATTACCTTTCTCGCTTATAGCCTATAAAATTGCTTCCAAAACCTTATTTCAAATTTTCTTACAAAATCTATTTCGAAGATCTATCTGCCCTTGTTTTCTAAAACCTTCTTCTCAAAATCGGGCCAGAGGTTTGAGCATACATTGCTTGGCCCGTAGGTGACACGAATCCAAATTTTCTTGCCTCACTCGGGAGTGAATGTGGTACAATCGTTGGGCCCCGAATGGGTGAATTGTGAGATCTCACATATATTGGAGAGAGGAAAGAGTGCTAGCAAGGACATTGGGCTCCCAAGGAGGATGGATTGTTAGATCTCAAATTCATTGAAGAGGGGGGTGTGAAAACCTCTCCCTAGCCGCTCACATTTTAAAAACCTTTTGGGAAAGTCTGAAAAGGAAAGCGCAAAGAGGATTGGATTGTCACAAATGGTATCAGAGTAAGAAACTGGGTGGTATGCCAGTGAGAAAGCTGAAACTCAAAGAGGGTGGATTGTGAGATCCCACATCGATTGGAGAGAGGAACGAGTGCCAGCGAGGATGCTGGGGCACGAAAAGGGGTAGATTGTGAGATCCGACATTGATTGGAGAGAGGAACGAGTATCAGCAAGGATGCTGGGCCTCAAAGGGGGGTGATTGTGAGTTCCCACATCGATTGAAGAGAGGAATGAGTGCTAGAGAGGATGATGGGTCCGGAAGGAGGGCGGATTGTGAGATCCAACATTTGTTGGAGACGGAAACAAAACATTCTTTATAAGGGTGTGGAAACCGTAAGAACTTAAGGGGAAGTTTGAAAGGAAAAGCCTAAAGAGATAATATCTGCTAGCGGTGAGCTTGGGCTGTTACATATACTAAGTTAAAATGAAGGTTAGTCTATGGCCCTCTGATAAGTATCATAGTGTTCCAAGTGTTTCAGCTAGATCTATTACACGATCCAAGACCAAAATTATTCAATAAGCATTCATTCTTCATCGTCAAAATTGAATAGGCTCGATTCAACCTCCATTCCATGTGATACAAGTTGATTCGATTAAGGAATGACCATTTAGTGGGCATTTGAACAATTGAAAGTTTGTTTTGTGGAAAGACTATAAATACCCACAAATTATTATATAAAAGGCAGATTTTGATGAATGAAATTTAACTCTTAAATTGGGACTTTCATCCTTAGAACTTTGAGCATCATCTTTGTCATTTCTAAGTTTCATGTCGTTCTTGCTGTAGATTGCATCTGAGTCATTCAATCAAGCCTTGATCAAGTTCAATTGTGGAGTGACTTAACTTGGAACAATGTATCAAATCGTGGTTCTAGATCTTTGATCTTAAGAAGTAATCTACTTTTAGCCTCATCTTTTGGCTGTTCCAAATTTTGTATAGGAAGAGTTAATTTCTTTGATTCAAGGGTTTTGTATTCAACAAAAACTTCGATGGTTGGGCTTAGATTATGATTGTCTTATCACCACGCTCCAAAGTTCGCTCCCATCCACGACCAACTCCAAGCCTGAAAAAAAAATGTAAACATGGAGTGAATAAAAAGTCAATAAGTAGCCTACTTGTAGGCTCTTAATGGCAACCTTAAGCTAGGATGTTATCTTTTATTGTGTCTTCAGGGTCTTGGCACTTAGAGCTTATAATCTTACCTGTCACTTACTGATACTAAAAACTTTTCTCTAAAGTAATCTTTAGTTCTCTTCCCTTAAACACATGAGTGGTGCTATCACGATCATCTCATCCAGATTGTAAATTCAGATGCATGTATCCCATCTAAGTAAGGGAAATAGGAGACCATCCTCATCATCTTGCTCATGATACATAGTGTAGGGCATCCCACATAAAAAAAGAATAGGGGCATTGTCGCATACCGCGTGATGGGAGATAACAGTCACTTTTGGGTTTGAATCCTAGCAACTTATTTACCATGATATTCAATTGATCCTAGGTTGTAACGACCCTAAATTTTCACATACACAGAGTCGCTACTAACGTCTCATGCACATCTATAATGCGGAAATATAAGTCTTACATGAACAGAATTGATAACGTAAACTTCAAAAAAACGTTTAAAACAACCTCTTCTCTGGAAAACACAGCCATGGTCTTACGTGTTTAAATATGAAATACTGAAATTTAGAGAAAACAAAAACAAATACAAAATAATTTAAAACAATGAAATGCAAAACAACCTATTCTAACTTAAGACTAGAAATTTAAATATGAATCTACCCTATGCACGTGCCACAGTCTCTGCTCGCGATGCCGCCGTCCTCCGTACAAGTGCGCCTTGCCTTTACCTGAAAAATGATGTGGCACACGGCTTGAGTATTTCAAAGAATACTCAGTAAGTGGCCCCGCTATAGGGGCCATGCAAATGCAAACACATGCAATCATGATTTAGGGACCTATCTCTAATCATCTTAGGGGTGGCCTCCAGTCTCGGACAAATTGGATGTGTAGTACTTCCCTACACACGACTCACACGTGCGAGTGTGAATCCCCAGGGCGCTCGCACACCCCCTGGACCCTCTGGTCAAGCTAATCTGTAGCGACGTCCGGAGGGCAGCGGAACCCCATAGTGTCATGCGCCTCATGAACACCCTCATCTGTGTGCGTTCGCACCTGTGCGCATTCGCGCTCATCATACGGTGCGCGTCCGCACTCATCATCTCTAGGGGAAGTAGCCCTATGCTTATGAAATACAATATGCATGAGTCCCTCTAAATCCATCATAATGTCTCTTCTGACACAACCCTCTAGTCTCATCTCTTTGTTACTCTAGGTAACAGATACTCGTGGATATTTATATTAATATCATTTTCACGCTCTTAGGGTTGTGTCCTATGTCGATCTAACGACATGATGCAATATGGCACTCATCATCATATAGCATGCTCAATATGGAAAACATCATCATATTAAGGTAAACGTCACGCAATCATCATACTCATCATATTGCCACAAAGTACATCAAACATATCAAGTACGACATTCTTCAAAATATATATATACTGTGCACATCATCAAGTATCATAACTCACACATCATCATAACTCATACATCATCATAACTCACATACCGCATTGTATGATATAGTTCATACATCATCGTAACTCATACAATTTTTAGTCTATCCTGTAGTAAGACCACTTACCTGGTTGGCCTTAGCCGAAGTATTCCCTAATTTAATTAACGTAAGCTCTCGTTCCTCGTGAGCTGCTCTAAAGGTTGCTAGAGTTCGCTTCATATCGAACCGTTCGTCACCTTTCGTTAGCATTTCACATTTTAATTAATAATCCAACTAACAATGTGAAATACAGCTCTAAAACGGTCTCAGTAAAAATCGAATTCCACGTTTTCATTGTTTCTAAATTTTGGTTGGGTAGTAAAACTTAAATTGAAAACATGTCAATATTATTTCATGGTGCTTCAATCATTCAATCCAACTATGGTTTGTTATAATATTATATTCTCTTGTTACAAATAATAATAATTTCTCACCTCTTCCATTTTCCTTCTCGCTGTTGTACCACTTTTGTTTCTTCTCTCTCTGTCTTCTTTTTCTTTCATACGAATGACTATGCAATTATAAAATAATATTCAATCAATTCTGTTTTCTCGTTACTAGTATGACTATCAATTAACAGAAGCCATTTTCAATCTTTTTTTTCTTCTCTTTCCTAAAAACTACTCTTCGTTAACAAAAGCCATTTGCTATTCTATTTTCTTCTATCTTTTTTCTCTTTCCTAAAAACTAAACAGAAGCTATTTTCAATCTATTATGTTTTCTCCTCTCTCCGAAATGACTGTCCAATTCGAGAAGTCATTTTCAATCTATTTTAATTTTACTCAGTAGAAAGGCTTATGCATCCATCAATTATGATTTTATTCTCTCTCCTAAAAATGATGATTCAATTTAGATGCAATTAACAAAGCCATTTTCAATCCATTTTGATTTTCTATCGGATATCAAAAAATTTAAATAATTTAAAAAGAGATCTAACATAACTTTTCTATCTCTGCCAAAAGATAAAAGAAAAGAAGATCTAACTTACCGATTACTTTTCCATCTCTTTCCATTCCTATTAAATCTGCTTGAACTGAAGGCCATCTCCAATTTTCTCTCCCAAAATCTGTGATCTTTCCTCTGTTTCTTTCTCTGATTTTTCCCTTCTCAAAATCTGCCATTTTTTGTTTCTGTTTCGTTTTTTTTTTTTCCATATCATTTTGTAGTTGTAGGAGGTGTCGGGGAGATATTTGGGGAAGGTGGAGAGAGAGAGTGATAATTTACTTTTTTTTTTAATTTTTTTTTATAATTATTATTTACTTATTCTTATTATTATCTTTTTTTTTTTTTTTTTTTCGGGTCGTTACATTATCTACCCCTAAAAAAAACTTTCGTCCTCGAAAGTCTCAAACTCTTGTACTAGCTCGGGGTATTTTTCTCTTATTTCGTCGTCACTCTCCCACATGGCTTCCTCGCTGTGGTGATTCCGCCCTAATACCTTAACGAACGCAATATTCCTGTTGCTTAAGGTTTTTACTTCTCTAGCTAAGATTTTTACTAGTTTTTCCTCGTAGCTCAGATCTTCATTGAGTTGGAGTGGTTCGTAGTCTATTTCATGGATAGGGTCCGTAATGTACTTCCTCAGCCTCAACATGTGAAATACATCGTGTACTCCTATGTGGGCTAGAGGTAGGGCTAACTTATACGCTACTAGACCAACTCGCTCTAGGATCTCGAATGGTCCAATGAATTTAGGACTTAACTTGCCCTTACGTCTGAACCTCAAGAATACTGGGTCTCCTATCTCAAACTCCAAGCTTCTATGCCTTACATTGGCATAGCTTTTCTGTCTACTTTGAACGGTACGCATCCTTGCTCGAATTTTCTAGACAGCCTCATTGGTGAGTCAAACCATCTTGGGTCCTACTAACTCTCTCTCGCCTACTTCGTCCCAACATAGTGGGGACCTACACCGTTTTCCATACAGAGCCTCAAACGGTGTCATTCCAATAGTTGCTTGGAAGCTATTATTATACGAGAATTCCATCAGGTGGAGTTTGGAATCCCAACTTCCCTTAAAATCTAGTACTCAAGCGCATAACATGTCCTCTAGAATTTTGTTTAAACACTCCGTTTGTCCATCTGTTTGGGGGTGAAAGGCGGTACTAAAGTTGAGGCGGGTACCCAACGCTTATTGAAGTTTGAGCTAGAACGCTGATGTAAAGCGTGGGTCCCGATCCAACACTATAGATACTGGGACTCCATGTAGTCTTACTACTTCTTTCACATACAGCTTTGCCCAATTGTCAACTGTATATGTAGCTTTCCCAGGCAGGAAGTGTGTCGACTTGGTCAACCTATCGACAACTACCCGATCATTGTATAGCCTTTAAGCGTTTTGGGTAATCCTACTATGAAGTCCATTGCTATGCTTTCCTACTTCCACTCTAGTATGCTTAGGGGTTGCAACAACCCCGCCGCCTTTTATCTAGGAGCTTTCACTTGTTGACAAACTAAGCACTTGCTCACAAACTCGGCCACATCCCTCTTCATGCTCTTCCATCGAAAGTGTTGTTTTAAATTCATCTTTGTATCTCCTTGGTGCATGACAAATGGCAAGTTGTGACCTTCGTTAGTATTTCTTTCCTTAGCTCCTCTATTGTCGAGACATATAGGCGTCCCTGATACAATAGCCCTTCATCTGAGGTCTTTGAGAATCCATTACTAGACTCTCAGCTAGCTGGCTTAAGACTTTCTGTAGGTTTGGATCCTCTCGTTGGGAGGTAACCATTCTTTGCCTAAGTGTAGGTTGCACTGTAAGTCAGGCCAGTTGTGCCATGACTCTCTCGGTCGCTACAACTATGTTGGCTTCCTTAAATTTTCTTTGTACCCTTACTTCCCTCGTAATGAGGGCCGAAGAGTGGGCCACCTTTCTACTCAAAGCGTCTGCGACCACATTTGCTTTTCCAGGGTGGTACTGGATATCTACATCGAGTCCTTCACCAATTCTAACCACATTCTCTGTCTCATATTTAACTCTTTCTGGGTGAAGAAATATATAAAATCTTGTGGTCGGTTAAACTTTGAATTTTCTCTCCATACAAGTAGTGTCACCAAATTTTCAGCGCGAACACTACAGCGGCCAACTCCAGATCGTGGGTAGGGTAATTATCTTCGTATTCTTTTAGTTGATGGGACACGTATGCAACAACTTTAACGTGTTGCATTAAAACACATCCTAGTCCATTCTTTGAAGGCATCACTATAGATTACGTACTCTTCTGAGATCTTGGGAACCGTGAATACCGGGACGGTTACCAATCTCTATTTTAGGTTTTGGAAGCTTGCCTCACAAGCATCATTTCATATAAATGGTACCCCTTTTCTCGTTAGCTGTGTCAAAGGCGAGGCTATTCTAGCGAAGTCCTACACGAACCTTCGATAGTATCTCGCTAGTCCCAAGAAACTCTGTACTGATGTTACCGAAGTTGGGCGTTCCTACTTCGTGACCGCTTTGACCTTAGTAGGACCTATGGATACTCCACCCTTTGTCGCCACGTATCCTAAGAAAGAGACTTATCGTAACCAAAATTCACACTTTGAGAACTTGGCATACAACTTGTTCTCTCTTAGGGTGGCTAGGACTTTTTAGAGGTGTTCCTGGTGTTCCAAGTCTATTTTTGAGTACACTAGGATGTCATTAATGAGCACGATCACAAAAGTGTCTAGACAGTCCTTGAACACTCGGTTCATTAACTCCATTAACACAGCTAAAGCATTGGTGAGGCTAAATGACATACCATGAACTTATAGCGATCATACCTTGTCCTAAATGCTGTCTTTGGTGCGTCTTTTTCTTTACTCTTTATTTAATGACAACCTGACCGCAGGTCTATCTTAGAAAATATTGTTGCTTCTCTTAGTTGATCGAATAAGTCTTCTATTCTAGGCAGAGGGTATTTGTTCTTTATGGTTCTCTTATTTAACTCTCTGAAATCGATGCACAAACGCATCGATCCATCTTTCTTCTGAACAAACAACACTGGCGCACCCTAGGGGAATATGCTAGGTCGAATGAACCGTTTATCCCGTAAGTCTTGTAATTGCACCTTGAGTTCTTTTAAGTCTGCTAGCGCCATGCGATAGGGTGCTTTAGAAATAGGCCCAGTTCCCCGCTCGAGTTCGATGATGAAGTCGACTGCTCGGTAAGGGGGTATTCCCGGTAGGTCATCCGGATACACATTTGGGAACTCATTTACGATGAACATGTTTTCTAGAGTCTTTTCTTTTCCTCTTACATCTATGGCACATGCTAATATAGTTCAACCGCCTTGTTGGACTAATCTCTTTGCTTTCATCATCGAGACTACCTTTCGGGTAGCCCCGGCATTTGTGCCTTTAAATTTAAAGCTAGGTCCCACCGATGGTGAGAATATCACTTTTTTTTTTTGCGACATTCTATAATAGCATGGGTTGCAGCTAGTCAATCCATGCCTAGTACTACATCGAAGTCGGTCATCTTTACTACTAGTAGGACTATGCTTAGAGTTTGGTCGGCTACTATTGCTTGGTCATTCTTTACTCTATCCTTAGTTACTGCGTCTACCCTCTCAGGGGCTGCTTTCCGACCATACATACAATAAGGGTTCTAATTCAAACCCTGTCTCTGATCCCTCTCGAGGTGGGCTCTCTTCAGTCTCACCTCGTCCTCTATCTCTAATAGGAGGTCATCCTCTTCCTTGTCTTACTCTTTCGCATGGTCTGGGCAGCATGGTTCTAGAAACCAAGATAGCATCTCTTAAGTCTAAGGCTCATTACCTATGAAATTATGCTATGCATCACATCTACTAAGTTCACATCATATTGCAAACAAAATCACTCAGCATACAACACATCACATCATGCTCTTAAATAAATACGTGAAATATCACAACAATTTCAATAACATTAACATAAAAATGCATGCAAGTTTGAAAACGTTTCTTTTTTTTTTCTTATCTTGTGCAAGGCGTACCTGACGGTGACAGGGCATCGACGTTGGGACCATGGAACGTGCCAAGCCTACATTGTAGGCTAGTCTACAGAATCTAAAACCTAGAGCTCTGATACCAACTGTAATGACCCTAAATTTCCACATATTCAGAGTCGCTACTAACGTCTCATGCTCTTCTATAATGCGGAAATATATGTCTTACATGAACATAATTGATAACGTAAACTTCAGAAAAACGTTTAAAACAACCTCTTCTCTGGAAAACACAGCCATGGTCTAACGTGTTTAAATATGAAATACTGAAATTTAGAGAAAACAAAAACAAATACAAAATAATTTAAAACAATGAAATGCAAAACAACCTATTCTAACTTAAGACTAGAAATTTAAATTAATCTACCCTATGCACGTGCCACAGTCTTTGCTCGCGATGCCGCCGTCCTCCGTACAAGTGCGCCTTGCCTTTACCTGAAAAATGATGTGGCACACGGCCTGAGTATTTCAAAGAATACTCAGTAAGTGGCCCCGCTATAGGGGCCATGCAAACATATGCAATCATGATTTAGGGACCTATCTCTAATCATCTTAGGGGTGGCCTCTAGTCTCGGACAAATTGGATGTGTAGTACTTCCCTACACACGACTCACACGTGCGAGTGTGAATCCCCAGGGCGCTCGCACACCCCCTGGACCCTCTGGTCAAGCTAATCTGTAGCGACGTCCGGAGGTTAGCGGAACCCCATAGTGTCATGCGCCTCATGAACACCCTCATCTGTGTGCGTTCGCACCTGTGCGCATTTGCGCTCATCATACGGTGCGCGTCCGCACTCATCATCTCTAGGGGAAGTAGCCATATGCTTATGAACATACAATATGCATGAGGTCCCTCTAAATCCATCATAATGTCTCTTTTGACACAACCCTCTAGTCTCATCTCTTTCTTTCTCTTATTTTTCCCTTCTCAAAATCGGCCATTTCTTGTTTCTGTTTCGTTTTTTTTTTTTCAGATCATTTTGCAGTTGTAGGAGGTGTCGGGGAGATATTTGGGGAAGGTGGAGAGAGAGAGTGATAATTTACTCTTTTTTTTTTATAATTATTATTTACTTATTCTTATTATTATCTCTTTTTTTTTCTTTTTTTTTCTTTTTTTTTTTTAGGGTTGTTACATAGGTATTCTAAGAACATGGTCTATAAATGAACATAGGCTTATACATTATATCATAGAGTAGCATCAAAACTCATTAGTTTTTAATTTAGGTAAACATTAAAGAACAACCTAACGTGATTCGATGGGCGTGAAAACTTACTAGTAACTTGATAACCCCCTTTCAAGGTCGTCTATACAGTTCCATGTTACTTAATGTCTCAAAAGTTGTAAAACGCGGCTATTTTGGGCGAATGGCATTATGGTCATTTTAATACCATCTTAGGAATATTCAATGTCTACCAAATTTCATACGTTGGTTTAACTCAGAATAATATGTCGAGTATTAAAATTTAATAAGAAGCGGAGCTTATTTATGGGGTTAATTTAATGTTACTTAATTTTTTAGCAAAACGTCTAGTTTTTCCCTTACCTCACGATTCTTAATATTTTTCTTTCATGTACCATTAATTCACATTTGACTTAGGGTATATATTTAAATTCAAGTGATTTCCATACGTATTTTCTAAGAAAGCTTCTTGTGTTCGATTTTCTCCAAATTTTCTTTGGCAACTTCCTTAATAAGTCTTGTTTGAGCCGTGGGTAGCAAATGGGTCACCAACCGAAAGGAATGATGGGCTGTGGGTTGTCTGTAGTGATGGGTTGCCGAAGTTCAAACCAAATCTGACCATATCCCGTTGTCTTCTTCGCCTGATTCACGAGTCTTTCTGTCTACCTTTCTCTTTCTTCTCGAGACCTTTTGACTCCATTTTTTCTGTCACTCCTCCATTTAGATCTCAACTATGGTGAGTTCCTATTGGCTTGCCTTACGCTCCCACGTCGTTGTACTGTCTTGTACGCATCTACACAATGCCACTATCTTGGTACCTTAGTATTAACAAATTTTAAGTTTGCTGACAGTGAAAAAAAGTGCAAGGCACAATGTGAATGCGAGTATCTTATCATGGGTATGGTTGGATTCATGTGAGAAGGTAACCCTAATCCAAACCCCAATGATCCAAGCTTTTGTTGAAGCAAGAACCCTTGAATAAATGAAATTAACACCTCATACAAAATTCCTATCAACCAAAAGATAAGGCTAGAATTAGATTATTAAGAACGAAGATCTAGAAGCAAGATTTGGAACCTTGTTCTAAATTGAGTCACTCCACAATCCAACCTAACCAAGGCTTGATTGAATGGCTCAAATGAAATCTACAACAAGAATTGCTTGAAACTTAGAAATGGCAAGGATGATGCTCGGATTTCTAAGGGTGAAAGTCTCAATTTGAGATCTCAATTTCATTCGTTCACACTCTAATTTTATTTACCGTCTCTCCACAAAAGAAGTTAGTGGTAGTGATTCAATCATGATCCCCTTCTAAATCCCCACAAAGGACGAGGTCAATTTGACCATTACAAACTTTATGAAATTAAAAATAATAAATAATGTTTTCTAACAACTCATAAAATGATGCTTGCAACTTCATTCGCTCTTCAATCGTGCAAATATTCACTTCTAAAGCTCCAAATGGTCATTCCTCAATTCAATCACCTTGTAACACATGAAATGATGGTTGAACCGAGTCTATCCAATTTTGTAAATGAAGTATGAATGCTTGTTGAATCTTGTTGGCCTTAGATGGTGTAATAGATACAGTTGGAACATTTGGAACACCGTGATTCTTATCATCATGGGCTGAAAAAGAATAGTAGAATAATTGGACAAAGAAAATACTTCTTTAAGTGCCTTTTTAACCATATTTATGATGGTTGGGTTGAATAAGAATGGTAGAATAATTGTAAACTGATCTAATATATTAATTGATTTTAATATCTTGAACCCCATCAAATACAAAACTAAAAAAAGAAGGGAGAACTCATCAATCATTTTCAAAGTTTTTAAAATATATAAAGATACTATTTATTTTATTAAGTTCAGAGATTTATTACACACAAATTTTGTAAATATTTTTGGTCCCATGGTCTAGTGATTAGGACATTGAACTTTGAATTTAGTAACATAAGCTCAAATCTCGACCTATTTTATGTTTGTGAGTAGTAATTTAAAGTTTATTCTTTTTTCTTCCAAATCTTATTATCAACAAAGTCCATTACTAAAAGTAAGAGTGAAACAAGTGAGAAAGTATCTTAATATAAATATAAGGAGGAAATTCCTCCATTTTCCTAGATTTCAATACTCTCTTTCTTTATTAAAAAAAAAAGTAATGATTATACATTCAATAAAACAATATTTTGTTTTATTTTGGTGTAAGAGGTCCCGAGTTCAATTCTTGAAATGCCCCTCTAAGTTAACATCAATGGCCCTTCTCAATATTATGAGTAACTTTAATGACGGATCTATGGCCATAAACGGATTCCTCGTAATTGGAATCGAAGCATGTTTGTTGACTTTGATGGATTTGCATTTAAGACTATCAATAGTCACCGATCCAGTTGGACTAAACAAAATAGGTTTTTTTGACTGACGTTAATCCAATTGAACTAAATTTCCTTTTTTTTTCCTCTCAATTTAAACTTTCGGACTCATTTTGCCGTGATTTCATGACAATTCGACTCAATTTATGACCCAATAGAAAATTTGAAAATTATTGAAGGCCGAACCAAGTTCAAGAAGTCAACATACAAACAAATAGACAAATGGAAGTTTATGCAAGAAATACTTAGAGGAGGCATTAGGATTGGGCATATGATGATTTGGTATGAATAATGAACAAATTGAGCATGAGATTTGATAGCTAAGGCCAGGAAACTCGAGTATTTGAGTGATTTAGCCAATGATATGATTAAGAGTCTTCCGCATATATGAATCAAACTCTAAGGTTGATTTGTTGAAGACCATAGCATGAATTGTATGATAATTTTGTGATTTATTGAGCAGGTGAGCTTGATTATGCCTTGTTGTCCATAGATTTGCCTGATGAGAGGGTTAAGAACAAGGTTATGCCAACTTTATTTTTCCCTGGATATATGTTACATGCCCTAAAGTAAATTAATGACTTATGGTTGAGTTAAAAAATAGTTAGTTGGCAGGGACATTAACCAATTAGGTGCTCGTCCAGGACATGTTTCCAATGTCACGCCAAGCCCTTTATTTGATTTCATATTATATTGTCTTACTATTGTATTTTCTGTTGTATTATTGTTCCGTGAAATCATATCTAAACTGTTCAGACCTAAATCGCCTCAAAATGTACTATAGGAAGATGTGCCTAGTCATCAACTCTCCCTCCCCAGAATTTGTATGATTGTTCGAAGAAATAACGTCAACGCCTGTCAGACCTGAATTGCCTTAAAATGTACTATAGGGAGTGCAAGTAATCGTCAATTCTTACTACCCTCGTGTTACTTTTCTCATTTATAGCCTATAACATTGCTTTGAAAGCCTTTTTTCAATCTTGCTTTCAAACTCTCTTTCAAAAATCTCTCTACCGTCGTTTTCTAAAACCTTCTTCTCAAAATTTGGCCAGAGACTTCAACATAGGTTGCCCGGCTGTAGGCGATGTGAATCCGAATTGGCTTTCCAAAAGTGACTTAAAAATTTAACATCCCTATCACTAACAATGATTCCAGGGATTCCACGTAATCTTACTACTTCCCTAAAGAATAAACCAGCAACATGCTTTGCATCATTAGTCTTGTTGCATGCAATAAAATGAATCATTTTACTAAATCGGTCTACCACAACAAAAATACTATCACCCTTTTTAGTGTGTTGCAAACAAAGAACAAAATCCATAAATATATTAGTCCAAAGTTTGTTAGGGCAATATACAATCCATTTGGTTGATTTAGCTTCTTTGCATTTAAACACATTGGCTACAAAAAATTATTAACATCATGCTTCATTTTCGGCCAAAAGAAGTGTCTATGTAACATATTATAAGTTTTATATATCCCAAAATGTCTCATTAAGCCATGTGTGCTCCTCTTCAAGCAAAGCTCTTATAGAGCATTTAGGAATACACAACTTGCTTTTCCTAAAAGCAAATCTTCTACCATAAAGTTTGTTTTGACCCGTAAGATACTTCAAGCTTTCATGATCAGAGTGGATACATATTTCTCTATGCCATAAGTAGTGTTGTCACACCTGCCATGTGCGAACCAAAGCAAACAAGTCTTTATCATAGTAGGATAGTTCAATGCTACAACATTTAGTTTTTCACTAAAATACACCAAAGATTTTTCTTCTTGCATAAAACAGCACTTATGCATAAACCACTCATCACATTCCATCTCAAAAGTTTTATGAAGGTCAGGAAAAACAAGTAATGATACATTATTAATTTCTTCTTAAGTACATTGAAGGCATTCTCTTGCATCTTTTCCCATTTAAAAACATTCTTTTTCACTCCATCCTTCAAGGGTGCTAAAACTTTTTATAAATCTATTATAAAAGCTAACTCACTCATGAAAACTCCAAACTTCACTTACATTTTTTTTTTTTTTTTGTTGGCAAATCCCTAATGATTTTATCTCTTTATCTACTCTTATTAAAATTAGCATGAAATTTCTATGACTTAACATGCTATACATACTCCAGCAAAGTTTTCGAATAAATTAAAATATCATCAAAATACACAACAACATGCATTCCCAAATATTCTCTCAAAACAGTATTCATTAAATGCATAAATGCACTAGGAGCATCAGTTAACCCAAAAGGCATAACTAGCCATTCATACCATCCAAACTTAATTTTGAAAATTGTTTTCCATTCATATCCTACATGTATTCTAATTTGATGATATCCAGATTTCAAAACAATCTTTATAAATAAACACGAACCATGCAATTCATCAAACATATCGTATAGCCTAGGAATAGAATGTCAATACTTAATAGAGATTTTGTTGATGACTCTATTATCCATGCATATGAGCCAAGTTTCATCTTTCTTTGGTACCAGTAAGACTAATACAGAACATGGACTCAAACTTTCTTATAAATAGCCCTTCCCCATGAGCTCCTTCACTTTCCTTTGAACTTCTTTAGTCTCAGTTAGATTGACTCTATAAGCTAGCTTATTAGGAATGACAACCCCCAGAATGAAGTCTATTTTATGTTCTTTCGGTACTTCATCTTAAACACGCCATCAAATTCCTGTAAAAGAGATTAAAACACTAGGCAAAGACAAGTTGTTATCGTTAGAGACCAAATATTGGTCCTTGTACATAAGTACAAAGATGGTTTTTTGTGAAAACATTGTCCTTCTCACCATAGCCAAACAACTCACTTTCTTTCTTTTTCAATTTCATCTCTTTTTTTCATTTTGTTTTTACTAATTTTTCACTCAATTCTTGTTTTTCTTTCCATCTTTCTCCACGAACATATTCTTTTTTTCTCAAACTTTAATTGATCAACAAATACATTTGCAGAACTCAAAAGAACCAGAGTAGTTCATCTTTTATAAAAGAATGCCTATTCAAATAACCATCATACATGACCTTCCTATCAAATTGCCAAGGTTGACCAAGCAATATGTCTCTAGCAAGCATTGGAAACACATCACAAAGAACTTTATATTTATATTTTTCCAAGGTAAAAGATATTAAAGCTTGAGAAACTACCTTCATTGTTCCCCTATCATTGAGCCATTGAAACTTGTAAGGTTTAGGATGGTGTTGGGTTGAAATTTGTAACATTTTGATCAACATGGTACTTAGTACATTGGTGCAACTTTCACTATCAATGACAAGACTACAAGAAGTCTCCTTGAATAAAATACCGTGTGTGAAATAGGTTATCTCTTTGATCATCAACATCATTGCCTACGTTCCCACGACATTGTAGTGTCTTGTACCTACACAATTCGACCATCTTTATACCTCAGTATTCAAAAATTGTAAATTTGCTGACAGTGAAGAAAAGCGCAAGGGACGATGTGAATACGAGTATCTTACCGTAGGTATGCTCGAAGTCATGGACTGAAAAGGAATGGTAGAATAATTGGGCAAAGAAAATACTTCTTTCACTACTTTTTAACCATATTTATGATGGTAGGGCTAAAAAAGAATGGTAGCATAATTGTAAACTTGACCTAATATATTAATTAATTTTGATGTGTTGAAACCCTATCAAATATAAAACTGAAAAAACGAGGACACGTTGGTAATTTTCAAAATTTTGAAAGTATATGAAGATACTATTTATTTTTTAAGTTTAGAGATTTATTAGACACAAATTTTGTAAATATTTGTGGTCCCCTGGTCTAGTGGTTAGGACATTGGACTTTGAATAGAAATTTACAATTCAATTTTGGAACTAAAAGGTAGGTGATAAAATAATGATTATACATTCAATAAAACATAATAAAATAATGATTATACATTCAATAAAACATAACAAATAATGTCAAATATATGGGCATTTCGTCTAGTAGTATAATTCTTGGAATTGCGCCTCTTTAAATCTAGACAAATGATATTATTGTGTTGCGTTCCCATGCAATACCAAACCCAAAATAATATTGCTCTCAAAATCTATTTTGAAAATCATTCCCCTTTTTAAATCTAGACAAATGATATTATTGGGTTGCTTTCCCATGCAATACCAAACCCAAAATAACATTGCTCACAAACTCTATTTTGAAAATCTCTCTGCTTTTTTTTTTTTTTTTTCATAGAATGGGTTGCTTTCCCATGCAATACCAAACCCAAAATAACATTGCTCACAAACTCTATTTTGAAAATTTCTCTGCTTTTTTTTTTTTTCATAGAATCTTGAGTGACTGTCGCTCAATGCAAAGTTTGCTGCTAAGAAAAGTGCGATTGTGACACCTTGCATGCATTATTCAAGTCTAAAATTGGTAGGAATAGAGATCTTATTTGGTGGCACTAGGGGAGCTTCCAGCTAGCGTCTAGTAGTAGGCACATGTAGATTTACAAAGAGACCTGAGAGGCTACTCGAGAGCGAGGGCTTCAACATACCTGTTTTATCAACTCTAAAGCGAGATAGACGAGGGCAGCCTAACCTATCTACAAATAGCGCGATGGATAGATGGACCCTAGAATAACATATGTACAAATAGCGTGATGGATAGATGGACCCTAGAATAATAGAACATGAGGTTAGGTACACAATGAAACCATAAGTTAACCCCGTGGGGGTGACCTTGCACCTTTAGATTAAGTGTGTTTAGGGGATGAGACTTGATGAGCCCAATGAGACTAAAACCCTTACAACGTCAAACTAGGTGTCTTTAGGGTATAAGACTTGATGAGCCCAATAAAGCTAGAACTGAACCATGACTCCTTATATTTTGCCCGCTCATGGAGCATGATGAGCACATAGTTTGAGAATCCTAATTAGGAGGAGATGAGATGAGAGCTTATAAGTAAGTTACTTACTAAGTATTTTTTATACTCACTTTTGCTATACTTTATTTTTTAGGTGAATCATAGGCCACCGATAGTAAGACCACTTACTTGGTTGACCTAGGCCAAAGCTACTACGACCCTTTAATGCTAGTTTAACGTTGGTCTCTAAAATTTAATTCTATCTAGGAGTCCAATATCATAAATTAGAATTCTAATATGAGAATTGGCTCACGTAGTTTTGCATAAAATAATTTAAACTAGCTACGTCTAATTATGCATAAATACTTTAAACTTACTCCAAAAATATTGATCTTAAATGCTTCCCAATAATTGAAACTAGAAGAAAAGGTTTGATTGTATCAAATCTAACCTGAATCAGCCAAAATGCAACCTTGAGCGATAAAAAAGTGTACTCTTCGATTGACTCAAACCGTTCAATTAGGATGATAAAATAACATGGGGGCGGAGCTCCCTTCTATAGTCGAGGTCACCCTACCACTTCTCAACTTTAGCAGCAATGTCAGACAAAGTTTCCATCTTTTTGTTCTTTTGGTTATTACAATAATAATGTCATTTAATCAATAAAATAAATAACATGAATTTAAATAAAATAAATAAATAATAAAATAAAATATTTTTCTATTCTAGCCTAAGGGCTACAAAAACAAAATATATGTATCTACCCTAGCTTCAGTCTCAAGGCCGTCACTACGACGTAGTCATCCGTACATAAATGTTTTACCTTTATGTAGTCATACCTTGAATATTTTTGTTCAAAAAGAGACTAAAAATAATATAACATATTAACAGACTTATTAAAAAAAAAGAAAGAAGGCATACTGTAACGTCCAGTTAGGTTTAATATATATATATATATGTGTGTATTAAAATAAAAATAACAAAATAAAGAAAAGAAAAAAAAAACTGACCACCTCCTTTAATCTCTCCGTCCATCCCCTACAATATCTCCTTCATTTAGTATCAATAATTCACCAAAAACAGAAATAGAAAGAAAATATTTTTCTGGAGGAAAAAAATGCATATAATGGAGAGAGGGTTATACACTAATGGAGAGATCGGGAAGAAAGGCAGATAATGGAGAGATGGTAGGCAGAAGAGAGAGATGTCATTTGAAAAGGTTAGTATTCATATTTACCTTTTCCTTACTAAGAAGGATATTAGCAATTATTTAGATCTGAGTTAGAAATTTAGAAATTATCGGTGAATGATCTGAATTAGAAATTATCTATCTAACCAGAGTACATTAAAATTGGTCGAGGAATAGATAGATAAGAAAGAGAGGAAGATAGGGAGATAAGAAAGAGAGGAAGATAGGGAAAAAAAAGATCTGGAAGACATGGGAATGGAATTAAACTGCGGAACAAAATTAAACTATTTAGATATAGGAGTAAAATTAAACCCCTTGAAATAAACGGCTTAAAAGAATTATAAAGAATTATAGAGAGTGATTAAAAGAATTAGATTTAAATTCCTTAAAATAATTAGATATGGATGTAGAATTGAAGGACTCAAAAGAATTAGAGTTCAAAGAAAAAAAAACAAAAGAGAGAAGATTTTAGGAAAGAAAAGAAAATTAGAACGGCTTGAAAATAGAAGTACTGTTCAAATACTATAAACAGAATTAAAATATATGAAATAAGTGAGGGAAGGAAAATGGAAAATATGAGAAATTATTATATTTGTATCTATACGATATAACATTAAAGGTTGAATTATACAAGCCACTTGAAATATTAATAATATTGACATATTATTAATTTAAGTTTTAAGTTTTATTGTCCTATATAATTTAGAAACAATGAAAACATGGAATTCGATTTTTATTGAGACCATTTAGAGCCGTATTTCACACGGTTTGTTAGATTCTTAATTAAAATGTGAAATACTAACAAAAGGTGACGAACGATGTGATAGGAAGCAAACCTTGGCAACATTTGGTGTAGTTCTGGAGGAACGGGAGCTTACGTTAAATAAATTAGGGAATACTTCGGCTAAGGCCAACCAGGTAAGTGGCCTTACTATAGGATAGGCTAAAAATTGTATGAGTTACGATGTTGTATGAACTATGTCGTACGATGCGGTATATGAGTTATGATGATGTATGACTTATGATGATGTGTGGGTTATGATACCTGATAATGTGCTCAGTATATATATATTTTGATGAATGTCGTACTTGATATGTTTGATACACTTTGTGGCAATATGATGAGTATGATGATTGCGTGACGTTTACCTTAATATGATGATGTTTTCCATATTGAGCATGTCATATGATGATGAGTGCCATATTGCATCATGTCGTTAGATCGACATAGGACACAACCCTAAGAGCGTGAAAATTATATTAATATAAATATCCACGAGTATGTGTTACCTAGAGTAACAAAGAGATGAGACTAGAGGGTTGTGTCAGAAGAGACATTATGATGAATTTAGAGGGACCTCATGCATATTGTATGTTCATAAGCATAGGGCTACTTCCCCTAGAGATGATGAGTGTGGACGCGCAACGTATGATGAGCGCGTATGCGCACAGGTGCGAAAGCACACAGATGAGGGTGTTCATGAGGTGCATGACACTATGGGGTTCCGCTGACTTCCGGAAGTCGCTACAGATTAGCTTGACCAGAGGGTCCAGGGGGTGTGCGAGCGCCCTGGGGATTCACACTCGCACGTGTGAGTCGTGTGTAGGAAAGTACTACACATCCAATTTGTCCGAGACTGGAGGCCACCCCTAAGATGATTAGAGATAGGTCCCTAAATCATGATTGCATGTGTTTGCATTTGCATGGCCCCTATAGTGGGGCCACTTACTGAGTATTCTTTGAAATACTCCCACATCATTTTTCAGGTAAAGGGCAAGGTGCACTTGTACGGAGGACGGCGGCATCGCGAGCAGAGACTGTGGCACGTGCATAGGGTAGATTCATATTTAAATTTCTAGTCTTAAGTTAGAATAGGTTGTTTTGCATTTCATTGTTTTAAATTATTTTGTATTTGTTTTTGTTTTCTCTAAATTTCAGTATTTCATATTTAAACACGTAAGACCATGGCTGTGTTTTTCTGAGAAGAAGTTGTTTTAAACGTTTTTTTTTTTTAAGTTTACGTTATCAATTATGTTTATGTAAGAGTTATATTTCCGCATTATAGATGAGCATGAGACGTTAGTAGCGACTCTGAGTGTGTGGAAATTTAGGGTCGTTATAGTTGGTATTAGAGCTCTAGGTTTTAGATTCTGTAGGCTAGCCTACAATGTAGGCTTGGCACGTTCCATGGTCCCAACGTCGATGCCCCGTCACCGTCAGGTACGCCTTGCACAAGATAAGAAAAGAGAAATGTTTTCAAACTCGCATGCATTTTTATGTTAATGTTACTGAAATTGTTATGATATTTCACGTATTTATTTAAGAGCATGATGTGATGTGTTGCATGCTGAGTGATTTTGTTTGCAATATGATGTGAACTTAGTAGATGTGATGCATAGCATAATTTCATAGGTAATGAGCCTTAGACTTAAGAGATGCTATCTTGGTTTCTAGAACCATGCTGCCCAGACCATGCGAAAGAGTAAGACGAGGAAGAGGACTACCTCCTAATAGAGATAGAGGACGAGGTGAGACTGAAGAGAGCCCACCTCGAGAGGGATTAGAGACAGGGTTTGAATTAGAACCCTTATGGTATGTATGTTCGGCAAGCAGCCCTGAGAGGGTAGACATAGTAACTAAGGATAGAGTAAAGAATGATCAAGCAATAGTGGCCGACCAAACTCTAAGCGTAGTCCTAATAGTAGTAAAGATGACCGAATTCAACGTAGTACTAGGCATGGATTGACTGGTTGCAAACCATGCTATTATAGAATGTCGCTAAAAAAAAAAAAAAAAAAAAAGGTGATATTCTCACTATTAGTGGGACCTAGCTTTAAATTTAAAGGCACAAATATTGGGGCTACCCCCAAAGGTAGTCTCGATGATGAAAGCAAAGAGATTAGTCCAACAAGGCGGTTGGACTATATTAGCATGTGCCGTAGATGTAAGAGGAAAAGAAAAGACCCTAGAAAACGTGTCAATCGTAAACGAGTTTTCAGATGTGTATCCGGATGACCTACTTGGAATACCCCCTTTCCGAGCGGTCGACTTCATCATCGAACTCGAGCTGGGAACTGGGCCTATTTCTAAAGCACCCTATCCATGGCGCTAGCAGAGTTGAAGGAACTCAAGGCGCAATTACAAGACTTACGGGATAAATGGTTCATTCGACCTAGCATAATCCCCTGGGTTGCGCCAGTGTTTGTTCAAAAGAAGGATGGATCGATGCGTTTGTGCATCGATTACAGATAGTTAAATAAGAGAACCATAAAGAACAAATATCCTCTGCCTAGAATAGAAGACTTATTTGATGAACTCAGAGAGGCAACGATATTTTCTAAGATAGATTTGCGATTAGGTTACCATTAAATAAAGAGTAAAGAAAAAGACGTACCAAAGACAGCATTTAGGACAAGGTATGATCGCTACAAGTTCGTGGTGGTATCATTTGGCCTCACCAATGCTCCAGCTGTGTGAATGAAGTTAATGAATCAAGTGTTCAAGGACTGTCTAGACACTTTTGTGATCGTGCTCATTGATGACATCCTAGTATACTAAAAAACAAACTTGGTACACCAGGAACACCTCTAAAATGTCCTAGCCACCCTAAGAGAGAACAAGTTGTATGCCAAGTTCTCAAAGTGTGAATTTTGGTTAGATAAGTCTCTTTCCTAGGATACGTGGCGACAAAGAACGGAGTATCCATAGGTCCTACTAAGGTCAAAGCGGTCACGAAGTAAGAACGCCCAACTTCGGTAACATTAGTACAAAGTTTCTTGGGACTAGCGAGATACTATCGAAGGTTCGTGTAGGACTTCGCTACAATAGCCTCGCCTTTGACACAGCTAACGAGAAAAGGGGTACTATTTATATGAAATGATGCTGGTGAGGTAAGCTTCCAAAACCTAAAAGAGAGATTGGTAACCGTCCCGGTACTCACGGTACCCGAGGTCTTAGAAGAGTACGTAATCTATAGTGACTCCTTTAAAGAATGGACTAGGATGTGTGTTAATGCAACACAGTAAAGTTGTTGCATACGCGTCTCGTCAACTAAAAGAATACGAAGATAATTACCCTACCCACGACCTGGAGTTGGCCGCTGTAGTGTTCGTGCTGAAAATTTGGTGACACTACCTATATGAAGAGAAAATTCAAAGTTTAACCGACCACAAGATTTTAAATATTTCTTCACCTAGAAAGAGTTAAATATGAGACAGAGAAGGTGGTTAGAATTGGTGAAGGACGACGATGTAGATATCCAGTACCACCCTGAAAAAAGCAAATGTGGTCACAGATGCTTTGAGTAGAAAGGCGGCCCACTCTTTGGCCCTCATTACGAGGGAAGTAGGGGTACAAAGAAAATTCGAGGGAGCCAACATAGTTGTAGCGACCAAGAGAGTCATGGCAGAACTGGCCTGACTTACAGTGCAACCTACACTTAGGCAAAGAATGGTTACCTCCCAACGAGAGGATCCAAACCTACAGAAAGTCCTAAGCCAGCTAGCTGAGAGTCTAGTAAATGGATCCTCGAAGACCTCAGATGAAGGGTTATTGTATCAGGGACGCTTATATGTCTCAACAATAGAGGAGCTAGGGAAAGAAATACTGACGAAGCTCACAACTCGTCATTTGCCATGCACCCAGGAGGTACTAAGATGTACCAAGATTTAAAACAACACTTCTGGTGGAAGAGCATGAAGAGGGACATGGCCGAGTTTGTGAGCAAGTGCTTAGTTTGTCAACAAGTGAAAGCTCCTAGATAAAAGGCGGCGGGTTTGATGCATCCTCTAAGCATACTAGAGTGGAAGTGGGGAAACATAGCAATGGACTTCATAGTAGGATTACCCAAAACGCACAAAGCATATACGATGATCTGGGTAGTTGTCGATAGGTTGACCAAGTTGGCACACTTCCTACCTGGGAAAGCTACATATATAGTTGACAATTGGGCACAACTGTATGTGAAAGAAATAGTAAGACTACATGGAGTCCCAGTGTCTATAGTGTCGAATCGGGATTCACGCTTTACGTCAGCGTTTTGGCGCGGACATAAAAAAAAAGCACTAGGTACCCGCCTCGACTGTAGTACCGCCTTCCACCCCCAAATAGATGGACAAACGGAGTGTTTAAACCAAATTCTAGAGGACATGTTACGCGCTTGCGTACTAGATTTTAAGAGAAGTTGGGATTCCATACTCCACCTCATGAAATTCTCGTATAATAACAACTTCCAAGGCACTATTGGTATGACACCGTTTGAGGCCTTGTATGGGAAACGGTGTAGGTCCCCACTATGTTGGGACGAAGTAGGCGAAAGAGAGTTAGTAGGACCCGAGCTGGTTCGACTCACCAATGAGGCTGTTAAGAAAAATTCGAGCGAGGATGCGTATCGCTAAAAGTCGACAGAAAAGCTACACCGATGTAAGGCGTAGAAGCTTAGAGTTCGAGACAAGGGGCCTAGTATTCCTCAGGGTGGCACCTATTTAAGGTGTCTGGAGGTTCGGACGTACAGGCAAGTTAAGTCCTAAATTCATTGGACCATTCGAGATCCTAGAGCGAGTTGGTCCAGTAGTGTATAAGTTAGCACTACCTCTAGCCCACTTAGGAGTACACGATGCATTTCATGTGTCGATGCTGAGGAAGTACATTACGAACCCTATCCATGTAATAGACTATGAACCACTCCAACTCAATGAAGATTTGAGTTATGAGGAAAAATCAATAAGAATCTTAGCAAGAGAAGTAAAACCGTTATGCTACAGAAACATTGCGTTCATTAAGGTGTTGTGGCGAAATCACCACACTGAAGAGGCCACGTGGGAGTGTAAGGACGAAATAAAAGAAAAATTCCCTGAGTTAGTATACGAGTTGGAGAATTTCGAGGACGAAAGTTCTTTTTAGGGGTAGATAATGTAACGTCCCGTTAGGTTTAATATATATATATATATATATATGTGTGTGTGTATTAAAATAAAAATAACAAAATAAAGAAAAAAAAAAAACTGACCACCTCCTTTACTCTCTCCGTCCATCCCCTAAAATATCTCCTTCATTTAGTATCAATAATTCACCAAAAATAGAAATAGAAAGAAAATATTTTTCTGGAGGAAAAAAATGCATATAATGGAGAGAGGGTTATACACTAATGGAGAGATCGGGAAGGAAGGCAGATAATGGAGAGATGGTAGGCAGAAGAGAGAGATGTCATTTGAAAATGTTAGTATTCATATTTACCTTTTCCTTTCTAAAGGATATTAGCAATTATTTAGATCTGAGTTAGAAATTTAGAAATTATCCGTGAATGATCTGAATTAGAAATTATCTATCCTAGCTAGAGTACATTAAAATTGGTCCAGGAATAGATAGATAAGAAAGAGAGGAAGATAGGGAGATAAGAAAGAGAGGAAGATAGGGAGATAAGAAAGAGAGGAAGATAGGGAAAAGAAAGATCTGGAAGACAAATTCAAATAAAAAGAAAGAACAAGATTTGGAAAACACGATGAAAATGAAGATCTGTAAAACATATTCAAATAAAAAAAAAAAACTAAGATTTGGAAAACCGGATGAGAAGGAAGATAGGGAAAAGGAAGATTTGGAAAACATATTCAAATAAAAAAAAAAACTTGGCCAACAGGAAGATCTGGAAAACATATTCAAATTAAAAAAAAACCTAAGATTTGGGAATAGTAAAGCCAAAGAAAAAAAAAAATCTGGGAATAAAATTAAACTGCGGAACAAAATTAAACTATTTAGATATAGGAGTAAAATTAAACCCCTTGGAATAAACGGCTTAAAAGAATTATAAAGAATTATAGAGAGTGATTAAAAGAATTAGATTTAAATTGCTTAAAATAATTAGATATGGACCTAGAATTGAAGGACTCAAAAGAATTAGAGTTCAAAGAAAAAAAAAACAAAAGAGAGAAGATTTTAGGAAAGAAAAGAAAATTAGAACGGGTTGAAAATAGCAAGTACTGTTCAAATACTGTAAACAGAATTAAAATATATGAAATAAGTGAGGGAAGGAAAATGGAAAATATGAGAAATTATTATATTTGTATCTATACGATATAACATTAAAGGTTGAATTATACAAGCCACTTGAAATATTAATAATATTGACATATTATTAATATAAGTTTTAAGTTTTATTGTCCTATATAATTTAGAAACAATGAAAACATGGAATTCGATTTTTATTGAGACCGTTTAGAGCCGTATTTCACACGGTTTGTTAGATTATTAATTAAAATGTGAAATACTAACAAAAGGTGACGAACGATGTGATAGGAAGCAAACCTTGGCAACATTTGGTGTAGTTCTGGAGGAACGGGAGCTTACGTTAAATAAATTAGGGAATACTTCGGCTAAGGCCAACCAGGTAAGTGGCCTTACTATAGGATAGGCTAAAAATTGTATGAGTTACGATGTTGTATGAACTATGTCGTACGATGCGGTATATGAGTTGTGATGATGTATGACTTATGATGATGTGTGGGTTATGATACCTGATGATGTGCTCAGTATATATATATTTTGATGAATGTCGTACTTGATATGTTTGATACACTTTGTGGCAATATGATGAGTATGATGATTGCGTGACGTTTACCTTAATATGATGATGTTTTCCATATTGAGCATGTCATATGATGATGAGTGCCATATTGCATCATGTCGTTAGATCGACATAGGACACAACCCTAAGAGCGTGAAAATTATATTAATATAAATATCCACGAGTATATGTTACCTAGAGTAACAAAGAGATGAGACTAGAGGGTTGTGTCAGAAGAGACATTATGATGAATTTAGATGGACCTCATGCATATTGTATGTTCATAAGCATAGGGCTACTTCCCCTAGAGATGATGAGTGCGGACGCACACCGTATGATGAGCGCGTATGCGCACAGGTGCGAAAGCACACAGATGAGGGTGTTCATGAGGTGCATGACACTATGGGGTTCCGCTGACCTCCGGAAGTCGCTACAGATTAGCTTGACCAGAGGGTCCAGGGGGTGTGCGAGCGCCCTGGGGATTCACACTCGCACGTGTGAGTCGTGGGTAGGGAAGTGATTGCATGTGTTTGCATTTGCATGGCCCCTATAGTGGGGCCACTTACTAAGTATTCTTTGAAATACTCAGGCCGTGTGCCACATCGTTTTTCAGGTAAAGGGCAAGGCGCACTTGTACGGAGGACGGCGGCATCGCGAGCAGAGACTGTGGCACGTGCATAGGGTAGATTCATATTTAAATTTCTAGTCTTAAGTTAGATTAGGTTGTTTTGCATTTCATTGTTTTAAATTATTTTGTATTTGTTTTTGTTTTCTCTAAATTTCAGTATTTCATATTTAAACACGTAAGACCATGACTGTGTTTTCCAGAGAAGAAGTTGTTTTAAACGTTTTTTTTTTTGAAGTTTACGTTATCAATTATGTTTATGTAAGAGGTATATTTCCGCATTATAGATGAGCATGAGACATTAGTAGCGACTCTGAGTGTGTGAAAATTTAGGGTCGTTATACATACACATGAGATTTCGACAAACAAATTTAATTCGTGGAATGAAATTTAATTTGTATACTTTAATTTCTTTCAATATGCACAAGTGACTCGAATCACTTATTCTCAACAAGTTGATTTTGCAAGTTGGGTGTAATAGCCCAAAAATAAATAAAGAAATAAATAAATAAAAATAATTATAAAAAATAGTTAAAATAATAATAATAATTAATCAATTAATTACTTTAAATTTAAATTTAAATTAAAAAAAAAAATATTTCCCCACTTCTCTCAGCTAAACCTCTCATCCCTTCCCACAATTATCTCTCCTCAACCGGCGGTAAAAAAAAACAACAGAAAAACAGCAATGGTCAGATTTGAGGAGAAGTAAAATGGGCTTTCAACATATTGCAGATTTAGAGATTTTTGTCCGTTATTACGGTAGATTCGTATTTCAGATTTCCTTTTCTTTTATAGTTATGGTTATAAGAAATTAATTTAGGATCAAATCTTCCTTGATATTTTAACCGGTCCTGTAATAATCCGATCCCATATCCAATTGATTAGATTTTTGTTACCATTTTAAGTTATAAGAAATAAGGTTATAAAGTTAGATTCAACAAAATTTTGGTTGGTAGATCTATAAACTAGAAGATCGTAGTCAAACAATCAACTTACAATTATACTTACAATTGACCACTAATACCTGTTTACACAATTGAAAAACCTATTAGATTCAATAAAATTTTGGTTGGCAAGTCTATAAACTAGAAGATCGTAGCCAAACAATCAACTTACAATTGTACTTACAGTTGGCCAGTAATATCTGTTTACACAATTGAAAAACCTATTTACAGAATGTATTTACAAAATGAAAATAATTAGAGAGAGAGAGGGAGATTGAGGAAAGATTTGTTATACAGTATTTAAGAATAAAACAGGAAATATTAAAGGGTAGTGAGCTCCTTTAAATTTTGTTTAACACGAAATATCATAATTATACGATGGCCAATGTAAATTAGAGAAATAATTTTACAGAGTTCAAACTTGAAACTGATGTCATGAGCTCATATAGGTTGACTCGGATTTCAAAGGACGGAATCGAACTTTCATTAGAGATATATTTGTGACAATGACTTAAGCTAGCCAGGTAAGTGACCTTACTATCGGCATGGTTATATTTGATGTTGACACGTGCCCTGTGGTTCTGCACGTGTCATATATATTGATATGTGTGAATTGTCTGTGGATCGATATGCTTCCTATATGTTATGTTATGTTATGTTATAATATGTGGTTTGTATGATAATAATTATAGTACGATGTGCTCAAGAGTATGTTTGAGATAGGATACGAAAAGGATGCACAAAACGAAATGTAACGATAGGAGTAAGATACGTTCATGAAACGTTAAGGTTAGGTTACATACCGGAGTGCTATGGATAGGAGATATTGATGAAAGAATACGGTTAGGTTATGGGTAGAAAGGGATAGGTTTGTGATACATTGATAGAACGATAGCGTTAGGGTACATTCTTGTGACGATATGACTAAGGTACGTTACGTAATGATATGTCTGTGATAGGTATAAGAACGTTAAGGCTATGGTAAGTTAGAGAACGATATGACTATGAAGTGTTTACGTTATGACTTGTTTATGATATGATACATTGTATGCTAGATTATTGTGCTTAAGTACGTAGTTATGTGAACGTGAATGTATGCTATGTATGCTTTTAGTCTGATGTTATGTGTAATGCATGTACTTACAGTTGTACTTAGAGTTGGCCAGTAATATCTGTTTACACAATTGAAAAACCTATTTACAGAATGTATTTACAAAATGAAAATAATTAGAGAGAGAGAGGGAGATTGAGGAAAGATTTGTTGAACAGTATTTAAGAATAAAACAGGAAATATTAAAGGGTAGTGAGCTCCTTTAAATTTTGTCAAACACGAAATATCATAATTATACGATGGCCAATGTAAATTAGAGAAATAATTTTACAGAGTTCAAACTTGAAACTGATGTCATGAGCTCATATAGGTTGACTCGGATTTCAAAGGACGGAATCGAACTTTCATTAGGGATATATTTGTGACAATGACTTAAGCTAGCCAGGTAAGTGACCTTACTATCGGCATGGTTATATTTGATGTTGACACGTGCCCTGTGGTTCTGCACGTGTCATATATATTGATATGTGTGAATTGTCTGTGGATCGATATGCTTCCTATATGTTATGTTATGTTATGTTATAATATGTGGTTTGTATGATAATAATTATAGTACGATGTGCTCAAGAGTATGTTTGAGATAGGATACGAAAAGGATGCACAAAACGAAATGTAACGATAGGAGTAAGATACGTTCATGAAACGTTAAGGTTAGGTTACATACCGGAGTGCTATGGATAGGAGATATTGATGAAAGAATACGGTTAGGTTATGGGTAGAAAGGGATAGGTTTGTGATACATTGATAGAACGATAGCGTTAGGGTACATTCTTGTGACGATATGACTAAGGTACGTTACGTAATGATATGTCTGTGATAGGTATAAGAACGTTAAGGCTATGGTAAGTTAGAGAACGATATGACTATGAAGTGTTTACGTTATGACTTGTTTATGATATGATACATTGTATGCTAGATTATTGTGCTTAAGTACGTAGTTATGTGAACGTGAATGTATGCTATGTATGCTTTTAGTCTGATGTTATGTGTAATGCATGTACTTACAGTTGTACTTACAGTTGGCCAGTAATATCTGTTTACACAATTGAAAAACCTATTTACAGAATGTATTTACAAAATGAAAATAATTAGAGAGAGAGAGGGAGATTGAGGAAAGATTTGTTGAACAGTATTTAAGAATAAAACAGGAAATATTAAAGGGTAGTGAGCTCCTTTAAATTTTGTCTAACACGAAATATCATAATTATACGATGGCCAATGTAAATTAGAGAAATAATTTTACAGAGTTCAAACTTGAAACTGATGTCATGAGCTCATATAGGTTGACTCGGATTTCAAAGGACGGAATCGAACTTTCATTAGAGATATATTTATGACAATGACTTAAGCTAGCCAGGTAAGTGACCTTACTATCGGCATGGTTATATTTGATGTTGACACGTGCCCTGTGGTTCTGCACGTGTCATATATATTGATATGTGTGAATTGTCTGTGGATCGATATGCTTCCTATATGTTATGTTATGTTATGTTATAATATGTGGTTTGTATGATAATAATTATAGTACGATGTGCTCAAGAGTATGTTTGAGATAGGATACGAAAAGGATGCACAAAACGAAATGTAACGATAGGAGTAAGATACGTTCATGAAACGTTAAGGTTAGGTTACATACCGGAGTGCTATGGATAGGAGATATTGATGAAAGAATACGGTTAGGTTATGGGTAGAAAGGGATAGGTTTGTGATACATTGATAGAACGATAGCGTTAGGGTACATTCTTGTGACGATATGACTAAGGTACGTTACGTAATGATATGTCTGTGATAGGTATAAGAACGTTAAGGCTATGGTAAGTTAGAGAACGATATGACTATGAAGTGTTTACGTTATGACTTGTTTATGATATGATACATTGTATGCTAGATTATTGTGCTTAAGTACGTAGTTATGTGAACGTGAATGTATGCTATGTATGCTTTTAGTATGATGTTATGTGTAATGCATGTACTTACAGTTGTACTTACAGTTGGCCAGTAATATCTGTTTACACAATTGAAAAACCTATTTACAGAATGTATTTACAAAATGAAAATAATTAGAGAGAGAGAGGGAGATTGAGGAAAGATTTGTTGAACAGTATTTAAGAATAAAACAGGAAATATTAAAGGGTAGTGAGCTCCTTTAAATTTTGTCTAACACGAAATATCATAATTATACGATGGCCAATGTAAATTAGAGAAATAATTTTACAGAGTTCAAACTTGAAACTGATGTCATGAGCTCATATAGGTTGACTCGGATTTCAAAGGACGGAATCGAACTTTCATTAGAGATATATTTGTGACAATGACTTAAGCTAGCCAGGTAAGTGACCTTACTATCGGCATGGTTATATTTGATGTTGACACGTGCCCTGTGGTTCTGCACGTGTCATATATATTGATATGTGTGAATTGTCTGTGGATCGATATGCTTCCTATATGTTATGTTATGTTATGTTATAATATGTGGTTTGTATGATAATAATTATAGTACGATGTGCTCAAGAGTATGTTTGAGATAGGATACGAAAAGGATGCACAAAACGAAATGTAACGATAGGAGTAAGATACGTTCATGAAACGTTAAGGTTAGGTTACATACCGGAGTGCTATGGATAGGAGATATTGATGAAAGAATACGGTTAGGTTATGGGTAGAAAGGGATAGGTTTGTGATACATTGATAGAACGATAGCGTTAGGGTACATTCTTGTGACGATATGACTAAGGTACGTTACGTAATGATATGTCTGTGATAGGTATAAGAACGTTAAGGCTATGGTAAGTTAGAGAACGATATGACTATGAAGTGTTTACGTTATGACTTGTTTATGATATGATACATTGTATGCTAGATTATTGTGCTTAAGTACGTAGTTATGTGAACGTGAATGTATGCTATGTATGCTTTTAGTCTGATGTTATGTGTAATGCATGTACTTACAGTTGTACTTACAGTTGGTCAGTAATATCTGTTTACACAATTGAAAAACCTATTTACAGAATGTATTTAGAAAATGAAAATAATTAGAGAGAGAGAGGGAGATTGAGGAAAGATTTGTTGAACAGTATTTAAGAATAAAACAGGAAATATTAAAGGGTAGTGAGCTCCTTTAAATTTTGTCTAACACGAAATATCATAATTATACGATGGCCAATGTAAATTAGAGAAATAATTTTACAGAGTTCAAACTTGAAACTGATGTCATTAGCTCATATAGGTTGACTCGGATTTCAAAGGACGGAATCGAACTTTCATTAGAGATATATTTGTGACAATGACTTAAGCTAGCCAGGTAAGTGACCTTACTATCGGCATGGTTATATTTGATGTTGACACGTGCCCTGTGGTTCTGCACGTGTCATATATATTGATATGTGTGAATTGTCTGTGGATCGATATGCTTCCTATATGTTATGTTATGTTATGTTATAATATGTGGTTTGTATGATAATAATTATAGTACGATGTGCTCAAGAGTATGTTTGAGATAGGATACGAAAAGGATGCACAAAACGAAATGTAACGATAGGAGTAAGATACGTTCATGAAACGTTAAGGTTAGGTTACATACCGGAGTGCTATGGATAGGAGATATTGATGAAAGAATACGGTTAGGTTATGGGTAGAAAGGGATAGGTTTGTGATACATTGATAGAACGATAGCGTTAGGGTACATTCTTGTGACGATATGACTAAGGTACGTTACGTAATGATATGTCTGTGATAGGTATAAGAACGTTAAGGCTATGGTAAGTTAGAGAACGATATGACTATGAAGTGTTTACGTTATGACTTGTTTATGATATGATACATTGTATGCTAGATTATTGTGCTTAAGTACGTAGTTATGTGAACGTGAATGTATGCTATGTATGCTTTTAGTCTGATGTTATGTGTAATGCATGTACTTACAGTTGTACTTACAGTTGGCCAGTAATATCTGTTTACACAATTGAAAAACCTATTTACAGAATGTATTTACAAAATGAAAATAATTAGAGAGAGGGAGGGAGATTGAGGAAAGATTTGTTGAACAGTATTTAAGAATAAAACAGGAAATATTAAAGGGTAGTGAGCTCCTTTAAATTTTGTCTAACACGAAATATCATAATTATACGATGGCCAATGTAAATTAGAGAAATAATTTTACAGAGTTCAAACTTGAAACTGATGTCATGAGCTCATATAGGTTGACTCGGATTTCAAAGGACGGAATCGAACTTTCATTAGAGATATATTTATGACAATGACTTAAGCTAGCCAGGTAAGTGACCTTACTATCGGCATGGTTATATTTGATGTTGACACGTGCCCTGTGGTTCTGCACGTGTCATATATATTGATATGTGTGAATTGTCTGTGGATCGATATGCTTCCTATATGTTATGTTATGTTATGTTATAATATGTGGTTTGTATGATAATAATTATAGTACGATGTGCTCAAGAGTATGTTTGAGATAGGATACGAAAAGGATGCACAAAACGAAATGTAACGATAGGAGTAAGATACGTTCATGAAACGTTAAGGTTAGGTTACATACCGGAGTGCTATGGATAGGAGATATTGATGAAAGAATACGGTTAGGTTATGGGTAGAAAGGGATAGGTTTGTGATACATTGATAGAACGATAGCGTTAGGGTACATTCTTGTGACGATATGACTAAGGTACGTTACGTAATGATATGTCTGTGATAGGTATAAGAACGTTAAGGCTATGGTAAGTTAGAGAACGATATGACTATGAAGTGTTTACGTTATGACTTGTTTATGATATGATACATTGTATGCTAGATTATTGTGCTTAAGTACGTAGTTATGTGAACGTGAATGTATGCTATGTATGCTTTTAGTCTGATGTTATGTGTAATGCATGTACTTACAGTTGTACTTACAGTTGGTCAGTAATATCTGTTTACACAATTGAAAAACCTATTTACAGAATGTATTTAGAAAATGAAAATAATTAGAGAGAGAGAGGGAGATTGAGGAAAGATTTGTTGAACAGTATTTAAGAATAAAACAGGAAATATTAAAGGGTAGTGAGCTCCTTTAAATTTTGTCTAACACGAAATATCATAATTATACGATGGCCAATGTAAATTAGAGAAATAATTTTACAGAGTTCAAACTTGAAACTGATGTCATGAGCTCATATAGGTTGACTCGGATTTCAAAGGACGGAATCGAACTTTCATTAGAGATATATTTGTGACAATGACTTAAGCTAGCCAGGTAAGTGACCTTACTATCGGCATGGTTATATTTGATGTTGACACGTGCCCTGTGGTTCTGCACGTGTCATATATATTGATATGTGTGAATTGTCTGTGGATCGATATGCTTCCTATATGTTATGTTATGTTATGTTATAATATGTGGTTTGTATGATAATAATTATAGTACGATGTGCTCAAGAGTATGTTTGAGATAGGATACGAAAAGGATGCACAAAACGAAATGTAACGAT
Source organism: Cucurbita pepo subsp. pepo (assembly GCF_057944985.1). NCBI lineage: Eukaryota > Viridiplantae > Streptophyta > Magnoliopsida > Cucurbitales > Cucurbitaceae > Cucurbita > Cucurbita pepo. The sequence goes on along the minus strand of NC_141815.1, from coordinate 3,707,731 downwards.
AGGAGTAAGATACGTTCATGAAACGTTAAGGTTAGGTTACATACCGGAGTGCTATGGATAGGAGATATTGATGAAAGAATACGGTTAGGTTATGGGTAGAAAGGGATAGGTTTGTGATACATTGATAGAACGATAGCGTTAGGGTACATTCTTGTGACGATATGACTAAGGTACGTTACGTAATGATATGTCTGTGATAGGTATAAGAACGTTAAGGCTATGGTAAGTTAGAGAACGATATGACTATGAAGTGTTTACGTTATGACTTGTTTATGATATGATACATTGTATGCTAGATTATTGTGCTTAAGTACGTAGTTATGTGAACGTGAATGTATGCTATGTATGCTTTTAGTCTGATGTTATGTGTAATGCATGTACTTACAGTTGTACTTACAGTTGGCCAGTAATATCTGTTTACACAATTGAAAAACCTATTTACAGAATGTATTTACAAAATGAAAATAATTAGAGAGAGGGAGGGAGATTGAGGAAAGATTTGTTGAACAGTATTTAAGAATAAAACAGGAAATATTAAAGGGTAGTGAGCTCCTTTAAATTTTGTCTAACACGAAATATCATAATTATACGATGGCCAATGTAAATTAGAGAAATAATTTTACAGAGTTCAAACTTGAAACTGATGTCATGAGCTCATATAGGTTGACTCGGATTTCAAAGGACGGAATCGAACTTTCATTAGAGATATATTTATGACAATGACTTAAGCTAGCCAGGTAAGTGACCTTACTATCGGCATGGTTATATTTGATGTTGACACGTGCCCTGTGGTTCTGCACGTGTCATATATATTGATATGTGTGAATTGTCTGTGGATCGATATGCTTCCTATATGTTATGTTATGTTATGTTATAATATGTGGTTTGTATGATAATAATTATAGTACGATGTGCTCAAGAGTATGTTTGAGATAGGATACGAAAAGGATGCACAAAACGAAATGTAACGATAGGAGTAAGATACGTTCATGAAACGTTAAGGTTAGGTTACATACCGGAGTGCTATGGATAGGAGATATTGATGAAAGAATACGGTTAGGTTATGGGTAGAAAGGGATAGGTTTGTGATACATTGATAGAACGATAGCGTTAGGGTACATTCTTGTGACGATATGACTAAGGTACGTTACGTAATGATATGTCTGTGATAGGTATAAGAACGTTAAGGCTATGGTAAGTTAGAGAACGATATGACTATGAAGTGTTTACGTTATGACTTGTTTATGATATGATACATTGTATGCTAGATTATTGTGCTTAAGTACGTAGTTATGTGAACGTGAATGTATGCTATGTATGCTTTTAGTCTGATGTTATGTGTAATGCATGTACTTACAGTTGTACTTACAGTTGGTCAGTAATATCTGTTTACACAATTGAAAAACCTATTTACAGAATGTATTTAGAAAATGAAAATAATTAGAGAGAGAGAGGGAGATTGAGGAAAGATTTGTTGAACAGTATTTAAGAATAAAACAGGAAATATTAAAGGGTAGTGAGCTCCTTTAAATTTTGTCTAACACGAAATATCATAATTATACGATGGCCAATGTAAATTAGAGAAATAATTTTACAGAGTTCAAACTTGAAACTGATGTCATGAGCTCATATAGGTTGACTCGGATTTCAAAGGACGGAATCGAACTTTCATTAGAGATATATTTGTGACAATGACTTAAGCTAGCCAGGTAAGTGACCTTACTATCGGCATGGTTATATTTGATGTTGACACGTGCCCTGTGGTTCTGCACGTGTCATATATATTGATATGTGTGAATTGTCTGTGGATCGATATGCTTCCTATATGTTATGTTATGTTATGTTATAATATGTGGTTTGTATGATAATAATTATAGTACGATGTGCTCAAGAGTATGTTTGAGATAGGATACGAAAAGGATGCACAAAACGAAATGTAACGATAGGAGTAAGATACGTTCATGAAACGTTAAGGTTAGGTTACATACCGGAGTGCTATGGATAGGAGATATTGATGAAAGAATACGGTTAGGTTATGGGTAGAAAGGGATAGGTTTGTGATACATTGATAGAACGATAGCGTTAGGGTACATTCTTGTGACGATATGACTAAGGTACGTTACGTAATGATATGTCTGTGATAGGTATAAGAACGTTAAGGCTATGGTAAGTTAGAGAACGATATGACTATGAAGTGTTTACGTTATGACTTGTTTATGATATGATACATTGTATGCTAGATTATTGTGCTTAAGTACGTAGTTATGTGAACGTGAATGTATGCTATGTATGCTTTTAGTCTGATGTTATGTGTAATGCATGTAACGATACGAGGTCCTTGAATGATTATGACATGTTTGTATGAAAGATGTGATTGCGAACAGCATGTATTGTATGACATGAAACACGGTAAACTGTCGCGAACCATAACCCCGATAGAAATGTGTATGAAATGTCAAATGAAAATGAGAATGACATGAAGCCTGGAACGTGACAGGGGGGTTATGGTCATTAAAGATAAATGTAGAAATAGGGGGACCTCATGCATTATGTGTGTTCATGCATATGGGGGGATACCCCCATCCCATCACGAGTGTACGGACGCGTACATCCAATGGCAGGACAACGATCGTTATGCATTACATAGTGCTTCCGTGACGGTTCTAGTTTTAACGGGTCCCGGCATAAGGGGCTCCAGAGTATGCCCAGCGGTGTGCGAACTAGCTGGTGAGCCCATACTCGCACGTATGGGCTATGTGTAGAGTATATGGTACACGTCCACGATTATCCGTTAGGACAACACTGTAGGAAAAACGAAACGAAACGAAAGATAGGTCCCATCATTTCATTGCATGTGATTGTTGCATTTAACGGGGTCACTTACTGAGTATTTCTTTAAATACTCAAGCCATGTGCTACTACATTTTTCAGGTTAAGGCAAGGCATTCATGTACGGCTGACGACGACATCGCAACTCGAGATCATGGCACATGCATAGGATAGTGGTATTTATTTTCTTAGACTTAGGATAGAATAGGATGTTTTAAACTTAAACGCTTATTTATTTTATTTCGGGTCTTTTGTTGTGTCGATTTAAAGATTGTTTCGAAACACGCAAGTCCATGGCTGTGTTTTAAGTTAAATGTTATGTTTTATGGAATTTAAATGAAGTCTTCCGCATTCAATGTTTATGGTACGTATATATTAGCGACCTTAAATTAAGTAGAAAATTTTGGGTCGTTACATTGGATATGCTAGCTTGTTTTGTGCGCTTCTCGAATCACTTATTCTCAACAAACTTGACTTAGTTGATTTTGTACGTTGGGTATGCTAGCTTGTTTTGTGAGCTTCAAATGTCATCTACTTATTTGAATGTCTTTGAATATTATGACTCAATGTTATTAACTATCCGTACTTGATTAGATGGTCATGCAAACAAGTGATATTATTAAAAAATTTTCAATTCTAATTTAGGACACTTGTCAATTTAACTTCAATAATTTATAATTTTATTACCAATGTGATAAATATTTACAATTTGTGACGAGTCAACGGTTCTCATTCAACCTAACACATTAAAAGAAAAAAAACACAAGTAATATCATGCCGTTGATAATATAATATAATAGAAATATATACATTGTTAAATGTATAATAGGTTAGTTTTGTACCTTAACGATCAACCATTGTCTCTTCTGGCTCTGATAGTCTACGTTCGAATCCAAGGGCACATGATTTTCCTTCCAATTATGTCATCGTGACATATGGCGCAATCGGCAGGGTCATAGCTCACAGGTTATCTAAAGGACATTTGGTCGGTTGGTTGCTGATCTTGGATCAGGTCATCGTGGGTCTACGCTCGCCAACAAAACGTCGACACGTGTAGCCTAGCTGCAGCTCCTCACCAGTTAGCTGACACACGTTTTCGTCAATGCTCGAGTATTAAATCTAGTGATTGTGTGCTTGAAATAGCTCAGTTGGTTAGAATTTGTGGCTCTTAACCACATGGGTGGTGTAACGGGTCAGATAAAAAAAAAACGGTCGTCAGCAGGACCGAAAACTCCAGCGAATGCCAGAGTTTTCGTTTGCACACGACCCACAAAGGCCGCCCGACATCGGGGTCACCACGGAAACCAAACCCGACCTTCAGCCACCTCCAAGACACCTACAGAGAGGAAAAATAGTGAGAAAACGAGAAAGACAGTAAGAAAATCCGACGAAACTCCGGCAAAGCCAAAACCTACGAAATCGACGTCGAAACCTCCGTTTTACGCAACGAAAGTAATCCCAAAGACTTTTACACACACCAGGGGTAGATCTACACGAGTCCTACCTGTTGTACACCGTCGAGCAAGGGAGACAGAACGTTGGATTTTCGAACCCTCTCAGATCCGGGAGTGTTAGGCCTTTACGAACCAAACAAATACCAAAAACGAAATTAGGGGGAGAAGGAGACTCGGAAACGGAGAAAAAATGAGGGAAAAAGGACGTCGAAATGATGTTACCGAGGTGAGAGAGACGTCATCGGAAAACTTCGGGTAACCGGGCGAAGAAGATGAAGTCTGACCCGAGGGCCAAACTCCACAACCCGAACTGAGTCCAACCCACTCCAGTCCAAACCTCGGCCGACGACACTCCCGCGGCCCAGTTGCCTCAGCCCAAACTAGAAAGCTCAATTATGGCCTAACCCATAATCCACGACCCGAGAACAAAAACCCCAGCCGATCCGAGACTCGCAAGCCCAATCCAACACCCGACGCTTACAGCCCAACCCACCTGCAGATGTTACCTTTCAGTATAGGCCTGGTCAATCACTCGCGGTCAGCCCAGACCCGCGACTGCAACCGAAAACCCGCGCGCTCGACCCGAGACCGCTACACACGTGTCGCCCTCTAGGTATGCCACGTGGCACATCTGCAGCGCGACACCCCTCGACTCCGGCGGCTTAATCGACTCGGCGGTGGCTTCTTGGCTCCGGCGGCTTATTTGGCTCGTGAACCCTGTTTCCGACCTATTTTGCCACCATTCTGACCCTCCTGGACCTAGTTTTGACCCCATTTAAGGTAAAATAGATCATTTTAAGGTCATATTTCACAAATTCAAGTTGGAAATTATTTATGTTTGTGAAATACTAACGAAGTTGTCAAATGACCCAATAGGAACCAACCACCAACGGAAGCGTAGGACGTATACGAGGAGCTAGGAGCTTACGTTTATATTTTAGGGAGTACTTCGGTTAAGGCCTACCAAGTAAGTGGCTCACCCGTTGTAGGTTACGCGTTGTTTGTTGTATGTTGGCACGTGCCCGTGGATTCGCACGTGATGTTAAATTGTATGCTAGTCTGTTGTGCTTAAGTACGTAATTTTGTGAATGTGAATGTATGCTGTTTAGAATGATGTGATATGTAGTGCTTATGACGTTTATGTGATTCTTAAATGATTATGGCATGATTGTATGAGATATTTGAATGTAGACAGCATGAAATGTATGACATGAAATACGATAAATTGCTTGAAATATAACCCCATTAGAAATATGTATGATAAGTAGACTGAGAGTGAGAAATGACATGTTAAGCATGAAAAATGATAGTGGGGTTATATTCATTAATGATATAGTAGAAATATTGGGGACCTCATGCATTATGTGTGCTCATCCATCTGGGGAGATACCCATATTCCATCACGAGGGTACGGACGCGTACATCCAATGGTAGGACAACGATCGTTATATTTTGCATAGCGCTGCCTTGACGGTTACTAGTAATAACGGGTGACCGGTCTAAGGAGCTCCCAGTGTATGCTCGCCTGACAAGGAAAGTGGCCCAGCGGTGTGCGAACTAGCTGGTGAGCCCATACTCGCACGTATGGGCTGTGTGTAGAGTATATGGTACACGTCCAAATTTACCCATTAGAACAGCACCGTAGGAAGACAGATTGAAAGATAGGTCCCATCATCTCATTGCATGTGATTGTTGCATAACCCCGATAGGGGGTCACTTACTGAGTATTCTAGAAATACTCAAGCCTCGTGCTACTATACTTTTCAGATAAAGGCAAGGCACCCATGTGAGATCGACGGCGGCATCGCACACCCCGAGACCGTAGCACATGCATAGGATAGTTGTTTTTCATTTCGTAGAATAGGTTAGTTTAGGTTGAATTCCCGTTTGCATCATTAGTATAGGTTAGAATAGGTTGAATTGTAATCGCATAATAAACCATAGGGTGGTATAAGAAAGTTGTTTCAGTGTTGTTCTTTTCCCTTTCTTTCCCTTGTATTCGTTTTTCATGAGGTAATAAAAGGCCAGCGTAAGGCGCATTAAGAGCCCACTTAATGTAAATTCCGCATTTCAAGATATAGTAATGACCTTAGATTAAATAGATAAAATTTACGGTCGTTGCGGGCGGAGGTTTAAACCCTCCTTCTAATGTTTTCTTCGGGCACTTATCTTCACATTATTCCTCCATATCCTTCAAACACTTTCTCTAGGACCAACCATTACTCTTTTTTACCCACCCACCGAGACACTCACCCTTACATCTTTTATAGCACCTCTCTTCTTCCTTTATTTATTGAGACCCTCAACCTAACACCTCTACCATTCGGGTCAAAAGTTATCGTTCAACATAACACAATAAATAAAAATAAAGAAATTGAAAAAAAAAATACTGTAAAAGTTTATACCATAGTGAAATTTATGGGGGTGGAAAAGCACTTATTTTATATATATATATAAATAAAGAATAATTTTTATTTTTCATTATTCAAAAAATGTAAAAATTATTTTTAGGCAACAATGTAATATAATATTCTACTCACGTCATTTCTAAAAATTTAGATTTTATTTATTACAATGTAACCCAAATTCTAAAAGAAAAAAAATAACATTAACGTAATCAAATAAATGTAGGCTAGAAATATATGTATATAATACAATAAACATAAATGTATAATGAATTAGTTTTGTACCTTATCGAACAACGATTGCACATTAGGAAACATTGATATATAATTTTTATCTTCATTTTCGTGTTTTTTTTTTCCTTCTATCACATGTTCAAATTCTTTCTTTTTGACTCCTTAAAAATAATTATTTTTTCCAAAAATAAAAATTTTACATTTTTTAAAATTGGGCGTTACACATATCTCCCCCTAGAACTCATTCTTGACTAAAATTTAAAGTTCAGTTCAATCGATTTGCTTCAAGTGCATGAGCAAGTTATAATTTATTTAAAAAATATTTGTTTGTAAATAAGAAACGAGCTCTGTGGATTTCAAAGGACGGAATCAAACTTTAATTAAAGATATATTCGTGACAACGTTTAAGCTAGCCAAGTAAGTGACCTTACTATCGGCATGGTTATATTTTGATGTTGATACGTGCCCTGTGGTTCGGCACGTGTCATATATATTGATATGTGTGAATTGTCTGTGGATCGATATGCTTCCTATATGTTATGTTATGTTATAATATGTGAATTGTATGATAATAGTTACTGTATGATGTGTTCAAGGATATGTTTGAGTTAGGATACAAGAAAGATGCACAAAACGAAATGTAACGATAGGAGTAAAATACGTTCACGAAACGTTAAGGTTAAGTTACATACCGGAGTGATATGGATAAGAGAGATTGATGGAAGAATATGGTTAGGTTACGGGTAGAAAGGGATAGGTTTGTGATAGATTGATAGAATGATAGCGTTAGGTTAAGTTCTTGTGATGATATGACTAAGGTACGTTCACGTAATGATATGTCTGTGATAGGTATAAGAACGTTAAGGCTATGATAAGTTAGAGAATGATATGACTATGAAGTGTTTACGTTATTACTTGTTTATGATATAATACATTGTGATGCAATATGTCATGGTATGATGTGTATATGGTGAAATGTTATGTTAAAAGCATAGAACGTTATGTTAGGTCTCTTAAATTGTGTGTATACAGCATGATATGAATGACATGAAATTACGATAAATGACATGAAATTACGATAAATGACATGAAATATAACCTCGTTAGAATTATGTATGATTTGAGAACGGAAGAATGAGAAACGATATGATATGAATGATGAACGATATCTAAAATGATATAAAAAATGATATGATATGTACTTAATGCTAGCGGGGTTGTATTAAAGGATAATGAAATTGTAGAAGTACTGGGGACCTCATGCATTATGTGTGTTCATGCATCTGGGGGGATACCCCTATCCCATCACGAGGGTACGAACGCGTACATCCAATGACTGGACAATGATCGTTGTGCTTTGCATAGCGCTCTCGTGACAGTTACTAGTTCTAACGGGTCCCGGCATAAGGAGCTCCCAGAGTATGCCCATCGGATAAGGAAAGTGGCCCAGCGGTGTGCGAACTAGCTGGTGAGCCCATACTCGCACGTATGGGCTGTGTGTAGAGTATATGGTACACATCGAAGATTACCCGTTAGGATAGCACTGTAGGGAAAACGAAATGAAACGAAACGAAAGCTAGGTCCCATCATTTCATTGCATGTGATTGTTGCATTTAACCTCAATAGTGGGGTCACTTACTGAGTATTTCTTTAAATACTCAAGCCATGTGCTACTACATTTTTCAGGTTAGGGCAAGGTATTCCTGTATGGCTGACGACGGCATCACAACTCGAGATCATAGCACATGCATAGGATAGTGGTATTTATTTTCTTAGACTTAGGCTATAATAGGATGTTTTAAACTTAACGCTTATTTATTTTATTTCGGGTCTTTTGTTGTGTCATTTTAAAGATGTTTTCGAAACACGTAAGTCCATGGCTGTGTTTTAAGTTAAAGGTTATGTTTTATGGAATATAAATGAAATCTTCCGCATTCAATGTTCATGGTACGTATACAATAGCGACCTTAAATTAAGTAGAAAATTTTGGATCGTTACACGTGCTATTCATTATGATCAGATCATAGTGTCTTGATAGATTTACCAAAATGGATTTAACTTTAGTCTCATTTTTCTTGAACTTTTCAAAAAAAAAAAAAAAAAAAGAGTAAGTTACATTTGATAAGGATACTTATATATTGAATAATCATGAATCTGATCGATAAAATATTAACAATATTCTTTGACTTATGCAACTTTTGCATTGCATAAGCCCAAAACGTTCTTTGGTCTTGCAGCCTTATTCAATAAAAGCCCAATGATTATCCTGGATGAAAAGTGAGATTCCAACGTTTACCGAATTAACTTTTATTAGTCTTTTCATTGTATTCAATTTGACATTAATCAAATTAACTGGCAAAGACAAGTATCATCTTTTGGAGAAAACAATGTCTTTTCATTCTTGATTCTCTAATCATGAATATCTCAATGTTTCGTAGCATAACACATACTAATTGTACTTAATTTGAGCCGAACATATTTTCAAATAATTTTGAAAATATAAACAAATATTTCAAAGTAATTCATACTATATTAACTAAAGTTTGAGAAATTGAATTTCTCTCATGGTTATTAAAAACACCATATTCAGCATTTAGTAATAATTTTTACTTAACGACATCTCAATGTCTTCCACTACACCCACTGATATTAATTTCCTAATGTCAACTAGTAGAATCTAGTCTATCTTATCAAGTATTTTTCAAGAATTACATATAAATGGAATGAAGAACAAATCTTGATAGTTTATAAACTATCCAGTGTCACTTAGTCTCCACCAAAAATCTAGTAAATCAAATTTGCTATCATTTAGATTTTTCTTTCCACAGAGTAATTTTGAAAATTTCTCTCTCGAGGCGGATTAGGAACTATTTCCTATCATAGCTTTTTAGTCATAAGATTTTTCTTTAATTTTTGTAATACTTAATTTCAAGATCATTTAGATAACTATCTAAATTTAGCTTTTATTGACTTAAACATCTCACGTGTTTTTGTCATTTTCTTATCTTCTAGTCATGACATCCAACATGTCAACTAGAAGACATGAACAAAGCTTTCTCATCACCTTTGATTCACCAATCATATGCTCTTCGAATAATTCGATTCACATTAACAATAGGTCTTGAGAACATTTCTCAATAAAGACAACAAAAAATATATATATATATATATTACCATCATATAGTGCTAATGTTATTTTTTAAACATAATATTTGAAATATATAAAATATTATTTAATTACAAACAATCAACTAAACAATCAACTTCCATTGATAAGTTGTGAAGAGTTTAACCATAGATAATCTCTTAACCATCCCATCAAATAAGTAGAAGATTCATTAAACTGTGAAACGTTACCTTGCCATAATGTGATGTGCTTCTAGTGCCAATAAAAAGTAACCCATCCAATGGTATTTAACATCCAGAAAACGGGCCATGATGTATATTTCATTAACTAGACATATATGTAATTGAGATGATATCTCTAATAGAAAGATATATATTGTAGATTCATCTATATTCAACCTCTAGTTTTATAGAGTACAATTGGATACACTTCAATAACAATAAGAGTATGGTAGAAGGATTCATATATTTCTTTCTTTCTAACATACTCTTGGATCTCATAGAAGACTTCTCTCGTAGAATACTAAGAGCAATTGATAGATGATCCAGGGGTTCGGTTCCGTAGGAACTTTTTATCTTCGGATTTCGAAAAGAATTAGTAAACCCCATCTTTAACGTTTGAACCATGATATAAAATGAGTTTGATAAAACAAGCAGAGGGAAGAGACTTTCCGAACCCGCAGAATCACAGCAACAGTAAGACTGAACGAAGTGAGTTACCAATTTCTATAGAGCTAGGGCATAAACCAAATATAGTGATAATTTTATTCTTCGTCTTTACTTTACAAAAAAAAAAATAATAATAATAAAATAAAATAAAATAAAATAAAAAATAAAAAAAAGAAGGGAAATTCATTTAACTTATCAGTTATATATATATTTATATGGGCGAACGACGGGAATTGAACCTGCGCATGGTGGTTTCACAATCCACTGCCTTGATCCACTTGGCTACATCCGCCCCCTACACTATATATAAGTATTTTGATGGAAATAGGGGCAAGAAAGCTCTATGGAAAAAAGATGGTTAAATTCGAGGTTGTCTAACGGGGAGTTAGAATACAGGTCTAGGTTAGGTAAATCATGACGCAATATCTACCACTCAAAAGTGTGCATAGATATGAAAATATTATTACTCAACGAAAGAATACCGATTTAAGAATTAGAAAAAGAATTGGGATCGAATGTTCAATCTTCATTGATATTCACAACCTTTAAATAGGATACAAGATACTAAATAATATCTACAAAGAAAATATAAACTAACTAAATCCTGATAATAAAATAAAATATACTACTATTCAAATTTAACGGATTACGAATATCTAAGATATATTTCCTAACTAATATATTCTTCAAGATTACGAATATTATATATTCCATAACTAATTCAAACTAAAATAAGTTGCACTAAATTGTGACAGCCTCCCTTAGTGCAAGCTTATTTCTCAATAACTTCGAGAGCCTTTACGAAAAACTTCAAACTTCACTTTGGCAAGTGTCTTAGTAAATATGTCTGCAACTTGCTCATTAGTATGTATTTCCTGCAATTCAACATCCTGCTTTAACACTTTCTCTCGAACAAAATAATCTACGAAGAATTTCTTCCAGCTAGGCTGGCGTATGGACTTCTTAGGCATGCCACCACCTGAATAAGACATTGACACATCATGTTCAATGATTTCCTTCTTAATAAGTTCCACATCACAGCGATTCAATCGGGTAATCTTCTGAAAAGATCTAATTTTGAGAGCATTTGACAGTTCCGGTCTCAAAACAGTCTTCTCTCCAATGGTCTTAAACTTTGAGGCGTCCACAACTATAAAAGCTCCTTCGCCATTTGAGTCCACGTAAAGTCCACCCAAAATATACAAAGCATCTACATGGCCAAGCTTCAAGTCGATTGCCTTCTGAAACACCTCAATTGCTCGCTCATCTTCCCGCTTTGCATGAGGCTAAATCACAGTGAGCATCAACATAATCTGGTTTCATGAATATGTCTCTTCCAAGGCCTTAACGGCAGGATCCATATTACTGATATGACCCTCCAATGATTGAATCTGAGCCTTTGACTGCTCCAATTCTAATGACAAAGAGTAATAATTCATCTCAACTTGTGCAGACTCAGCATACTCCATACTCCGGTGAATTACATCACTGGCAGACTGCAAAAGCTCTTGATCTTCTGATCCTTTTTTACCACTCAATATATTTGCAGGAGCTTTATATCCTTGGTCAAGGTCCAAGTTATCCTAAAAAATGTCGTCGCCAAAAGATTTGTTATTAACAATATTCTGGCTTCCTGTCGCCCTCTCAAAATCTTTAGCCACACTAAACTTATTATCCGTTGAACCATGCTCCCCTTCTTCACACAAATTTGCCTGAACTACGAAATCCTCCTCCAAGTCCTCAACATCACAACCAAATCGTGATAAATCATCATCATCAAGCAGTGCAGCTATTTCTGGGTCAGGCTGGGGCGGAGCATCAGTAGCCGAATCCTGCGAATTGGTAGTTTGATCTAAATTCTCCAAGATGAGGAAATCGTCAGCCTCAGAGGGGAGGTAAAGACCGTCAAGATCGTCAAACGTTAGCTCGACAACTTCATTTTCGTCGAATCTCAAATCCAAGGCCGTGGAGTAAACAGAAGGGTCATCAGGGGCAATAGAATTGACATTGGAGAAAAAGAGAGAGTCCAGATGCGAAATTTGGAGAGAATCAAACTCAGAAGCGTAAGTAGTGGAATTAGAATTTTGATCACCTGTAGAGACATCATCTTGATATACGGCTGAAGTCACGTTTGTTGGCTGGTCAAGAACCTCAGTGGTTAAGCAATATTCCCAAATTGGATCTGAAGAACTTTTACTTTCATGTACCGAATTTGCTTCTGATTCCTGCATCTTGACTCGACAATTTGGTTTAATATGGTCTGGCTTTTCGCAACGATGACACACCACTTTCACCTCACAATCTCGTTTAAAATGGCCTGGTTTTCCACACCTGTAACACGCTTTAAATGGCTTCTTTGATGACTCCTCACTCCTGAATTGATTCCCATTGCTTGATGAAGGCTTTGAGTAAAAATTCTGTCTCCTTTGATCTTTGACATACAACGCACCTTCTAACTTTGGGGAAAATTCGTTGCTGCTAGTCATTTGCTTAATCAATGCTTCCTGATTGGAAAGAAGATTCTCCAGTTCAATAACTGTAGGCTGATTTGCCCACCCTTGTATTGAGGAAACAAAGGGCATAAACTCTTTTCGTAATCCACGAATAAGATAACGATGTAATCGGGCATCACTCACTGGCTCCTCAGCATCTAATTCTGAAATTTCAGAACACAGATTTTTCACTTTAAAAAAATATTCTTCAACAGAAAAATTACCTTGAGTTACCATAGCTAGTTCATTCTCTAGAAATTGCAGTCGAGCGGTATTTTTCTTAGTGAACAACTTTTGAAGTGTATCCCATACTTGCTTTGGTGACTTTAAATCACGAACATGATCAATATACTCCTTGCTAATCAAAGTCCGCAAGGTAAATAAGGCTTTTCCGCATTTAATCTTCCATTGTCGGCGTAATTCTGCATTCTGTGGAGTATCTGCTGGAATGTCTGTGTCATCACCTTCAATTAAATCCCACAAATCTTGCCCTTGTAGATAAGCTTCCATGCATAACTTCCAATAACTGTAGTTATTGCCAACCAGCTTTTCCATAGCTACACCCATAGAAGCGCTCCCACTATTCATCTCGTTGAGTAATAATATCAAACCGTACCAACTTGGCTCTGATACCAACTGACGCAATATCTACCACTCAAAAGTGTGCATAGATATGAAAATATTATTACTCAACGAAAGAATACCGATTTAAGAATTAGAAAAAGAATTGGGATCGAATGTTCAATCTTCATTGATATTCACAACCTTTAAATAGGATACAAGATACTAAATAATATCTACAAAGAAAATATAAACTAACTAAATCCTGATAATAAAATAAAATATACTACTATTCAAATTTAAGAATATCTAAGATATATTTCCTAACTAATATATTCTTCAAGATTACGAATATTATATATTCCATAACTAATTCAAACTAAAATAAGTTGCACTCAATTGTGACAAATAAATCAATAGTCTTGGTCCTATTGAAAGTGAAGGATCAATTATCAATAATATGAATAAAAACATTCCTAGTCATAGTGACAATTCTAGTTACAGTACTGTTGATGATTTAGTCGGCATTTAGAATTTCGTATTTGATGACACTTTTTTAGTTAGGGATAGTAATAGCAGTAGTTATTCCATATATTTGGATAGGGAAAATCAAATTTTTGAGATTGACAATTTTGTAAGTGAACTAAAAAGTTTTTTTTTATAGTTTTCGGAACTCTACTTATAAAAATAATGTATCTAAGAATGACTAAAAGAAACCAAAGATTTTCTCTTCTTAAACATCATATATCCTCCACATGGTCAACTATGGAAAGAAATAAACGCCTTCAAAGTTTGACTAAAATTCGAAAACTAACAATTCTTGAGGCTCAATCGAAACTTTGATCTTTGATTAGCGTTTCTTTTTTGATTTTCTTACTAAAGTGTACCATTTCTTCCTAAAACATTTTTGTCTAATTTCAAAACCTAAAACTCTCATTCCACAATAATGAACTTACCAGAAAACTATTTTTAAGATCGGGTGAGTATTAAAAATATTAAGTAAGATACTTCCCTATTGACTTCTCATTCACAAACATTTATATAGTTATAGCAACCAAGTTATAGCAACCAAAATAAAAGGACCTAGTGCATGGCTACTCATATATTTGTAGCCTTTCCATAAAATCATCTACAAATATGTTACATGGAAGATTATATGTGTTAAATATTGGTTGGTTAGTTGGTTCCAATGGGCCCTGCAACCTTCGACTCATTAGATCAACGCTCTAACCAACTAAGCTACGAAATGTTGTATGTTTTTCTTAAATAAATATTTGAATGAAAATAATATAAATGGTTCATAATATGGTTCATAATATACCTGGTTGATGACTCGCACTCGCCTTTTATTACCTCAGAGAAAAAAGATTACAAGGGAAAAAGGGAAAACATTATTGAAATAAAGGAAAAGTAACTAAACCCAAAATGAATGTTTTATTCTACCCCATAGTTCGCACACCGCTGGGCCACTGTCCCTAGCCGGTGGGCATGCTCTGGGATCCCTTATACAGGGACCCGTTAACACTAGGACCGTCACGGCAGCGCTATGCAGGGCATAACGATCGTTGTCCTGCCATTGGATGTACGCGTCCGTACCCTCGTGATGGGATATGGGTATCCCCCCAAATGCATGAACACACAATATGCATGAGGTCCCACTAGTCCTACAGTTATCATTAATGAACTTAACCCCGTGTCACATTTTCATGCTTACATGTCATTCTCATCCTCATTTCGTTACATATCATACATTTCACATGATTTCGTACTTAAGCACATTAAGCTAGCATACAATTTAATGACACGTGCATATCCACGAGCACATGCCAACATACAGCAATTAACGCGTAACCTACGACGGGTGAGCCACTTACTTGGTAGGCCTTAGCCGAAGTATTCCCTACAATATAACGTAAGCTCCTAGCTCCTCGTGGACATTCTACGCTTCCGTTGGTGGTTGGTTCCTATTGGTTCATTAGTCACTTTCATTAGTATTTCACAAATAATAATAAATTTCCAACTGGAATTTGTGAAATACGACCTTAAAATGTTCCATTTTACCTTAAACAGGGCCAAAACCAGGTCCGGGAGGGTCGGAACGGTGTCAAACGGGCTAAAAACAGGTTTCCCGAGCCGAATAAGTCGCCGGAGCCGAGGAGCCGCCGCCGAGCCGATTAAGCCGCCGGAGCCGCACTGCAGAAGTGCCACGTGGCACAATCAGAGAGCGATGCATGTGCAGGCATCTAGGGTCGAGGCGCGGGTTAACAGGTTGCTCGCGGGTCTCGGGCCGTTCGCGGGTGACGGGCCGCGCGGTGATGGGTCGGCTCGCGGGTGAAGGGCCGATGTGTTTGGGCCGCGGGTAATGTCGGTTCTGGGCCGACCGAAGGGACGTGGTTCGATTCGGGTTGCCAAATCCGGTCTCGGGTTGAACTTCGTCCTCTTTGCCCGACTGCTTGCACGATTTTCTGGCAATCTCTCTCTCTCCTCGACAACGTCGTCCTGACGTCCTTTTCCCCTCTTTTTTCCTCCGTTCCCGAGATTATTCTTCACCCTAACCCCGTTTTTGGTACAGATTTTGTTGGTAAGGACCTCACACTCCCGAATCTGGAGGAGCTCGGAAGTCTGCCGTTCCGTCTTCCTTGCCGACGGTGTTCAGCGTACGAGATTCGTCTAAAAGCTACTCCTGATGTGTGTAAAGGGTTCTGGGATTACTTTTGTGGTGTAAAATGGGGGTTTTTTTACGTCGATTCGTACGGTTCGGCTTCGCCGGAGTTCTGTCGATTTTCTGTTCTTTCTCCTTTTTCCTCACCGTTTTCATTTCTTTGCAGGTTCTTTCCGGGTGGCTGAAGGTCAGGGACGCAATTTGTGGCATCCCAGCTCTGCCGATGACCCTCATTTTTTTTTCGTTCCGTTACATTACCTACCCCTAAAAAGAACTTTCGTCCTCGAAAGTCTCGAACACATGGATCAACTCGGGATATTTTTCCGTTATTTCCTCCTCTCGTTCCCACATAGCTTCCTCGACTTGGTGGTTACGCCACAATACCTTAACAAAACCTATACTCCTATTACGTAAGGCTTTCACCTCTCGAGCTAGAATTTTAATCGGTTTCCTGGTAACTTAAATTTTCCTCAATTTTGAGAGGTTTGTAGTCTATTACGTGCGTCGGGTCTGCAATATATTTCCTTCACATGGACACATGAAATACATCATGTATGCTTGAAAGTGAAGGTCGTAAAGCTAGTTTGTAAGCTACCAGACCTACTCTTTCTAAAATCTCGAACGGTCCAATGAATCGGGGGCTGAGCTTCCCCTTGCGTCCAAATCTTAGAATACCTTTCATGGGCGCTACTTTTAGGAACATTGGGTCCCCCTCTTCGAACTCTAAATTCCTACGCCTAACGTCGGCGTAGCTCTTTTGCCTACTCTGTGCGGTACGCATTCTTACTCTAATTTTCTCTATTGCCTCGTTGGTGACACGGACTAGCTCGGGTCCTACCAGTTCTCGTTCTCCTACTTCGTCCCAGCACAATGGGGATCTACATCGTTTTCCATACAACGCTTCAAAGGGTGCCATCCCGATGGTTGCTTGAAAGCTGTTATTGTAAGAGAATTCAATTAAGTGTAGTTTGGTGTCCCAACTCTCTGTGAAATCCATAACGCATGCCCGAAGCATGTCTTCTAGAATTTGGTTTAATCGTTCTGTTTGGCCATCCGTTTGTGGGTGGAAGGTGGTGCTAAAGTCGAGGCGGGTACCTAGCAGTTTTTGAAGTCCGCGCCAAAAGGCCGACGTAAAACGCGGGTCCCGATCTGACACAATTGACACCGGTACTCCATGCAACCTCACAATTTCTTTAACATACAGTTGGACCCAATTGTCCACTGTATATGTTGCCTGTTAAATAAAAGCCATGTTCCTTATTTAGTTAGGTTTCTCAAAACATGGAAGAGCGTAATTCTAGGTGCCATTTTTTGGCCAATTTGGGCGAAGTCTTCGTCCACTGTTTTATTTTTGTATAATTAGTTTTCCTATTTTTGTAATTAGATTTGTTATTTAAACCATTTAACCGAAGGAAAATGAGATATCGAGTCTTCAGACAATCTCAGCGAATCTCTCTCCCTCTCTCCTTTTACTTCCGCTAATTTTTCCTTCGAAGAAACCTTCGACCAATTTTTCGTTGACATTGTCCTCCGAATTGCCAGAGTCAACAAGTGGTATTAGAGCCTCGTTGAAGTGATCGGTAGTATACCATTACAGAAGAGCCAATCTTATTAACAATCAAGTTGAATAGCTCAAGTGGTTAGAGTGTCGACCTAACAACACACAGGTCTCAGGTTTGAGTAGAAGAAAATGCAAAGTGTAAAAATAAGCACATTGTGGGGTCCATCCCGAGCAGGCTCGCTCACTCCTCCACGCCGCCGCCAAGTGCCAGCATCTCCATCCGTACCACGAAGAGGTCGACGCCGTGATGACGGGCGTCGAGTTGTCATTGAGCGAGTGATCAGGAGACAACGACTGTCGTCGTTCAGTACCGGATGTTTCTCCAACTACAACGAGTGGGCCTTGTTGATGCGCGTCAACCTATAGGCGCAAGGGTTATGGCATGCTGTCGAGCCAGAGGAAGGAGAAACAATCGAGTACCGGGAGGATCGACTGATCGGCTGGCGTTCGCCGCCATATTACGATCTGTGCCCCCAGAGATGCTGGCATCTCTTTCCACCAAGCGCACCGCACAATTGGCCTGGGAGGGAATCAAATCCCGTCGAGTCGGTGTACAGCGAGTATGGGAATTCAACATCGAGCAACTGTGGAAGGAGCTCTCGGAGATCCGCTTTAAGGACGGCGAATTTGTTGATGATTTTTCAATGCGGATCACAGGGCTCGCCAACAGCATCACCACACTCGGTGGCAGCATCAGCGAGACAGAACGTTGAGCAGCGGAAGAAGAATACCGCTTCAGCTGTTGACAAGGAGGGCCGTCTACTCCTCACGGAGGAGGAATGGCTTGCACGCCTAAAGCTCCGCGACAACACCGGCGAGAGCAACGGGCCCTCTTCCAGCCGTAAAGGCAGTAAGAAGCCATGGATGTCCCACGGGCGCACGCCCGGGAAAGATGGGAATCAAAAGAAGGAGTCGACCAATGGCAGGCCGATCCAGTGCTCGAACTGTGGGAAGAGAGGACATCTGAGCAGGAATTGCTCGAACTGTGGGAAGAAAGGACACCTGAGCAAGAATTGCTCGAACTGTGGGAAGAGAGGACACCTGAGCAGGAATTGCTGGAGCAAGCTTAGGAAGAAGGAAAAGGCCGATAAGGCCCATGTGGCTCAATCTGAGGAGAACGAGCCAGCTCTCCTTCTCCGTGGGCTGGGCTAGGAGAGTTGCCTAATCGACGACAATGTTGAACCCGAGAAAGAGCTCCAGTTGGGCGTAGCAAAGGTCGCACCAGCTGGGGAGCCAATTCAACTAGAGGAGGAGCGAGTGTTCGCTCAGATTGGCGAGAGGGACGAGCAACACGAGCACCGGCGATGGATCCTTGACACAGGGGCAACAAACCATATGACCAGGGCTAGATCTATGTTCTCCGAGCTCGACTCGGGGATCTGCGGGACGGTGAAATTCGGCGACGGCTCCGTCGTCGAGATCAAAGGGCGCGGCACCATCCTGTTCGTCAGCAAGGGAGGTGAGCATCACAAGCTGACCGATGTCTACTTCATCCTGAGGCTCAAGGCTAACCTTGTGAGCCTGGGTCAACTCGATGAGACAGGCTGCTTCATTTCCATCGAGAGCGGACTACTCAAAATCTGCGATAATCAACAACGGCTACTCACGCAGGCAAGGCGCACGAAAAACCGTCTTTACATCCTGCAGTTAGAGATACAGCAACCCGTCAGCCTCTCGGCCAAGACCGAAGAGGTATCTTGGAGGTGGCACGCAAGGTACGGGCACTTAAACTTTCCTGTTCTAGAAAAGCTACAGAAGGAGGAGTTGGTGCATGGTTTGCCAGCAATCAGAGGCACACACCCTTTTCGTCTCGAACATCCTACCGAGCCGATGAGCCATTGGAGCTTGTACACGGCGATATCTGCGGGCCCATCAAACCGGCGACCCCAGGCGGTAAGAGTCTCTTCCTCCTGTTAGTCGATGACAAAAGCCGCTTCATGTGGCTGATCCTGCTGCAAGCGAAAAGTGAGGCGGCAGAGGCGGTTAAGCGCATTAAAGCGCGAGCGGAGGCCGAATGTGAGAAGAAGATGCGAGTGCTGCGCACAGACTGTGGCGGAGAATTCACCTCAGCAAGTTTCGGTAAGTACTGCGACGAGATCGGCATACAACGGCACCTAACGGCGCCCTACTCCCCCCAATAGAACGGAGTGGTGGAGCGCCAAAATCAGACCATCGTCGGGACAACCAGGTCATTGTTGGTGACGACCAGGATGCCTGGGAGATTTTGGGGAGAGGCAGTAATGACGGCCGTCTATCTCCTCAATCGGTCACCAACCCGAAGCCTCGACAGGAAGACGCCATATGAGGCCTGGTCAACAAAAAACCAGCGGTACATCATTTCTGCGTGTTCGGCTGCGTCGCATACATGAAGGTAACACGTCCCCACCTCGCCAAGCTCGATCCCAGGGGGCTGAAGGTCGTCTTCATCGATTATGAACCCGGGAGCAAGGCATATAGACTCTATGATCCTGTAGGGGGCGAGCTCACGTGTCTCGTGACGTCGTCTTCGACGAAAGCACCTTCTGGCAGTGGAATGACGTGATCGAGGCAGACCATAATCCAAATCAATTCACGGTGGAGTACCTCGTCACCGAGCCGGAAGAAGGAGGAGCCCAGCATCAGGAGCCGTCACCGCCGCCAGCAGGTGCACCCCCTGAACCAGTGGAATACGCAACACCACGGACTGCGGATTCGACGCTGGATGCCGATCACGATACTGATCTGGAGGCCAGGTACCGGAGGATGGACGACCTAGTGGGAGGAGGTGAACCACCTGGACTGGCAGCGCGCGAGCTCGAAGAACTGGCCAAACTACATGCCATCAATGCAGATGAACCAAACACCTTTGCCGAAGCTGTAACGGAACCGGAAAAAAAAAATGATGGTCGTCGGCAGAGCCGAAAACTCCGGCGTAGTTTTCGCTCACACACGACCCACAAAGGGTGGTCGAGGGCTGGGATGCCACAAAATCGTGTCCCCGATCTTCAGCCACCCTGAAAGAACCTGCAAAGAAACGAAAACGGTAAGGAAAAAGGAGAGAGAACAGAAAACTGACGGAACTCCGGCGAAGCCGAATCGTACGAATCGACGTCGAAAACCCCCATGTCACACCACAAAAGTAATCCCAGAACCCTTTACACACATCAGGAGTAGGTTCTACGTGAATCCCGTACGCTGAACACCGTCGGCAAGGAAGACGGAACGACGGACTTTTGAGCTTCTCCAGATCCGGGAGTGCGAGACCCTTACCAACGAAATCGGTACCAAAAACGGGGTTAGGGTGAAGGATAAGCTCGGGAACAGGGAAAAAAAGAGGGAAAAAGGACGTCGGGACGACGTTGTCGAAGAGAGAGAGGGACCGCCGAAAAATCGCGCAGGCAGTCGGGCGAAGAGGACGAAGTCCGACCCGCAATCTGGATCCGGAAACCCGAACCGAACCCCGTACCTTCGGTCAGCCCAGAACCCACGTTACCCGCAGCCCAAACACCCGACCTTCAATCGCGAGCCGGCCCATCAACCTACGGCCCGTCACCCGCGAGCCGGCCCATCATCGTGCGGCTCGTCACCTACGTTCGGTCTGAGACCTGCGAGCGGCCCGTTAACCCGCGCCTCGACCCGAGATGCCTGCACACGCGTAGCTCTCGGATTGTGCCACGTGTCACGTCTGCAGCGCGGCTACTCTCGGCTCAGGCGGCTTCATCGGCTCAGTGGTGGCTCGGTGCTCCAGCAGCTTATTGGGCTCGGGAAACCTGTTTCTAGCCCGTTTGACACCGTTCCGACCCTCCCGGACCTGGTTTCGGTTCTGTTTAAGGTAAAAGGGAACATTTTAAGGTCGTATTTCACAAATTCTAGTTGGGAATTTATTCTTATTTGTGAAATACTAACGAAAGTGACTCATGAACCAATAGGAACCAACCACCAACGGAAGCGTAGAACGTCCACGAGGAGCTAGGAGCTTACGTTATATTCTAGGGAGTACTTCGGCTAAGGCCTACCAAGTAAGTGGCTCACCCGTTGTAGGTTACGCGTTAATTGTTGTATGTTGGGACGTGCCCGTGGTTATGCACGTGCCATTAAATTGTATGCTAGCTTAATGTGCTTAAGTACGAAATCATGTGAACGTGAATGTATGTTGTTTATGCTGCTTAGTTGATGTGATATGAATGCATGTGACGATGTGTGACCCTTGTATGATTATGGCTTGTTGTATGAGTATTGAAATGTAACTGAATGAATTGTATGACATGAAATACGATAAATTGCATGATACATAACCCCGCTAGGAATATGTATGATATGTAACGAAATGAGAATGAGAATGACATGTAAGCATGAAAACGTGACACGGGGTTATGTTCATTAAATGATGACTGTAGGACTAGTGGGACCTCATGCATATTGTGTGATCATGCATTTGGGGGGATACCCCTATCCCATCACGAGGGTACGGACGTGTACATCCAAATGGCAGGACCACGATCGTTATGCCCTGCATAGTGCTGCCGTTACGGTTTTAGTTTTAACGGGTCCCGGTGGGCCCCAGAGCATGCCCACTGGCTAGGGACAGTGGCCCAGCAGTGTGCGAACTAGCTGGTGAGCCCATACTCGCACGTATGGGCTGCGTGTAGAGTATCTGGTACACGTCCACGATTACCTATTAGGATTACACCGTAGGGAAAACGAAACGAAACGAAACGAAACGATAGGTCCCATCATTTCATTGCATGTGTTTGTCACATAACCCCAATAGGGGGTCACTTACTGAGTATTCTAGAAATACTCAAGCCTCGTGCTACTTTACTTTTGCAGATAATGGCAAGGCACCCATGTGACAACGACGACGGCATCGTACCCCCCAGGATCGTGGCACATGCATAGGGTAGTTGGTTGTTCTTTTTCCATTTCGTAGTCTAGGCCGAATTTGGTTGCATCATTAATATAGGTTAGTATAGGATGAAAGGTATTTGCATAATAAACCTTAGGGTAGAATAAAATATGCATTTTTGGTTTCTGTTTCTTTTCCTTTCTTTCAATTTTCTCTTTTTCCCTTGTAACCATTTTTCTCTGAGGTAATAAAAGGCGAGTGCGAGTCGCATTAATGAATAGGGCCCATTAAATGTATATTCCGCATTTCAAAGTATAGTAATGACCTTAGATTAGACAGGTAAAATATTAGGGTCGTTACAGAAGCAGAAAAGAACCCGTGCTAGCTGAAGGCAATGCAGGAGGAGATGACATCCATCACCGAAAACCAGACGTGGAGTCTGGAGGATATGCCGCCGGGACACCGAGCCATAGGGCTCAAATGGGTCTTCAAACTGAAGCGCAACGAAAAATGAGAAGTTGTGAAGCACAAGGCCCGTCTGATGGCGAAGGGCTACTTTCAGAAGCAAGGAGTGGACTTCAAAGAGGTATTTGCGCCAGTGGCAAGGTTAGAATCTGTTCATTTCTTGCTGGAAATTGCAGAACATTACTCTTGGGAGGTTCACCATATGGACGTAAAGTCTACTTTCCTTAACGGAGAGCTGAAGGAGACCGTCTATGTCCGACAACCACCTGGCTTCCTGGACAACGACAACCCCAATAAGGTACTGCGCCTACACAAGGCACTCTACGGGCTTCGACAAGCCCCACGAGCCTGGAACGCGAAGCTCGACAGTACCCTACTGTCACTGAAATTCAAACGTTGTGCCTCTGAGCATGGCATGTACACGCACGGCCATGGCAAGAAGCGACTGATTGTGGGAGTGTACGTCAACGACCTCATAATCACTGGAGGCGACATGGAAGTCCTCGGAAGGTTCAAGAAGGAGATGTCGAAAAACTTTGAGATGAGCGATCTCGGCGTGCTCAGCTACTACCTCGGCATCGAAGTGCAACAGAATTCTACCGGCATCTCCATCTGCCAAAGTGCATACGCGAAGAAGCTGCTGGACACAACTGGTCTTGTGGACAGTAAACCTACAAGGACACCAATGGAGGCCCGACTCCAACTAAGGAAGGCCGGTACTACGACGACAGTCGACTCCACAAATTACCACAGCATTGTCGGGAGTCTGCGCTATCTGGTAAACTCTCGTCCTGATCTTGCTTATTCTGTTGGATATGTGAGCAGGTTTATGGAAGCACTTAGGGAGGAGAATCTAGTGGCTGTCAAGCGCATCCTACGCTATGTAACCGGAACCAGAGACTGAGGTGTAAGATACTGTGCAGGGAGCGGAAAGGAGAAACTCAAGCTGGTCGGCTACAGTGATAGTGACTTTCTCTCAGGCGACGCGATCTGCTGGCAATCAACAAAACAGAAGGTAGGTGCTTTATCTTTCTGTGAAGCAGAATACATCGCCGCTTCGATGGCAGCAACACAAGGGATTTGGCTTGCACGACTAATGGAAGAACTCATCGGGAGAGAAAGCGATCCACCAATACTATACGTAGACAACAAAGCTACGATCTCCCTGATAAAAAATCCAGTCTTGCACGACCGGAGCAAGCACATAGAAATCAGATTCCACTACATTCGAGAATGTGCAGATCGAGGGCTCATCAAGATTGATTTCATCCGAACAGAGAAACAACTTGGAGACATTTTCACCAAGTCCCTGGCGCGGGTGAAATTTGAAGAACTACGCTCAAAGATCGGAGTTTAAATAATAAGGTACAGCTTTTAGGAGGAGATTGTTAAATACAAGTCATGTTTCTTATTTAGTTAGGTTTCTCAAAACATCTGAATTTACGCCAATGGAAGAGCGTAATTCTAGGTGCCATTTTTTGGCCAATTTGGGCGAAGTCTTCGTCCACTGTTCTATTTTTGTATAATTAGTTTTCCTATTTTTGTAATTAGATGTGTTATTTAAACTATTCAACTGAAGGAAAATGAGATATCGAGTCTTTAGCAAATCTCAGCGAATCTCTCTCCCTCTCTCCTTTTACTTCCGCTAATTTTCCTTCGAAGAAACCTTCGGCAAATTTTTCGTCGACATTGTCCTCCGAATTGCCAGAGTCAACATTGCCATACCTGGTAGGAAGTGAGCCGACTTAGTCAGATGGTCCACGACCACCCAGATTACCGTATAGCCCTTTAATGTTTTGGGTAGGCCTACTATGAAATCCATGACAATATTTTCCCATTTCCATTCCGGTATACTTAGAGGTTGTAGTAGCCCGGCGGTTTTCTGCCTAGGGGCTTTTACTTGTTGGCACACCAGACACTTACTCACGTACTCCGCGATATCTTTTTCATACTTCGCCACCAGAAGTGTTGTTTCAAGTCTTGATACATCTTTGTTCCACCTGGATGTATCGAGAAGGTTGAGTTGTGTGCGTCAGTTAGGATTTCATTCTTTATTTCGCTCGTGGGTGGGACACATAAACGCCCTTGGCATAATAATCTGTCATCTGTTGACTTAGAGAATCCATCCACGGAGCCTACGAATTGGTCTAGGATTTTACTTAGGCTTGGATCCCCACGTTGTGAGTCTATGATCCTTTGTCTGAGCGGGGAGCGCACTATCAGTCAGGCTATTAGGGCGGCAACTTCTTTGGTTACTACCACTATATCAGCCCGTTCGAAATCAGTTCGCACTCGTGGCTCCCTGGTGATGAGGGCCGACGAGTGTACTGCTTTTCGACTCAGTGCATCAGTGACTACGTTTGCTTTTCCAGGGTGGTACTGGATGTCTATGTCGTAATCTTTTACCAGCTCTAACCATCTACGTTGCCTCATGTTCAATTATTTTTGGGTGAACAAATATTTTAGGCTTTTGTGGTCCATGTAGATCTGGGTCTTTTCGCCATACATGTAGTGTCGCCAAATTTTTAACGCGAACACTACTGCTGCCAGCTCCAAATCATGTGTAGGATAGTTTTTCTCGTAATCTTTTAGTTGGCGTGACGCATACGCAACCACCTTGCCATGTTGCATCAGTACACAACCTAATCCATTTTTCGACGCGTCACTGTAAATCACATATCCCAAAGAACTTTCTGGAACTGTGAGCACTGGGGCGGATTAGTCTTTGTTTTAGTTCTTGAAAGCTGGCCTCACAAGTATCGTCCCAAATAAAAGGTACACCTTTTTTTGTCAATTGGGTGAGAGGCGTGGCTATTCTAGCGAAGTCCTGGACAAACCTTCGATAGTAGCCCGTCAATCCCAAGAAACTTCGTATCTTGGTGACCGTTGTTGGGTGTTTCCATTTTATGACCGCTTCTATCTTATTGGGATCTACAAAGATTCCGTCTTTAGACACTACGTGCCCCAGAAACGAAACCTGTCGTAGCCAAAATTCACACTTGGTGAATTTGGCATACAGCTTGTTCTCCCTTAGGATAGTTAAGGCTTTGCGAAGCTCTTGGTGTTCTAGGTCCGTTTTCGAGTATATCAGGATATCGTCTATGAACAAGATCACAAACGAGTTTAAGCACTCCTTAAATACTCGGTTCATTAGTTCCATAAATACCGTTGGGGCATTGGTGAGACCAAAAGACATCACTACAAACTCGTAGTGGCCATATCTGATTCGAAAGGCTGTTTTCGGTATGTCTTCATTTTTAATCTTAATTTAATGGTATCCTGATCGAAGGTTTATTTGAGAAAACACTGTTGCCCTACGTAGTTGGTCAAACAGGTCCTCAATACGGGGTAACGGGTATTTGTTCTTTATCGTCCTCTTGTTTAATTCCCTATAATCAATGCATAAACGCATTGAGCCGTCTTTCTTTTTAACAAACAACACTTGCGCACCCAAAGGCGACAAGCTAGGTCGAATGAAGCCCTTATCTAACAGGTCTTGCAGTTGTGTTTTAAGCTCTTTTAGTTCGGCTGGTGCCATGCGGTACGGGGCCTTAGAGATGGGTCCCGTTCCTGGTTCCAGATCTATCCCAAAGTCTACCTCTCGCGATGTTGGAATTCCCGGAAGGTCCTTCGGGAAGACATCCATAAATTCGTTTACTATGGGTACTGTGTCTATAGGTTTTTCCTTTCCTTTTGTATTTACTGCACAGGCTAGAAATGCCCACCCCCCTTGTCGTCTTGCTTTCATCATCGATATTATTTTTGGGGTGGTACCTGTGGAGGTTCCTTTAAACTTAAAGGTAAGTCCGTTGGGAGGTGTGAATATCACCTCCTTCTTATGGCAGTCTATGCTAGCAAAGTTTTCTTCTAACCAGTCCATTCCTAGTATGACGTCAAAATCCGTCATATCCACTACCTTTAAGTCTACGTGGATGGTTTGTCCAGCTATTACCACTTGTCCGTCCTTTACTCTATTTTTCGTAACTAAGTCTACCCCTGCTGGAGTACCGACCGACAATGCATGCATTAAGGGTTCTACTACGAACCCTGCTTGTTTAACAAATGATAAAGCAACAAAGGAATGGGTAGAACCAGAATCAAACAATGTCAACGCAAAGTGTCCTAGTATAAAAAGCGCACCTGTCACCACGGTACCAGATGTTCCCGCCTCTTTACTGGTCGTTACATATGCCCTGGTCTGTGGACGGGTTTGTAAGGTGGGCTCTCGGATGACCGGTCCTCTAAGGGGTTCCTTTGGAATTCCCAGGCTCTTTGTAGGGCAAGTTCTGGCCACATGACCTGCATGAACACATATCGAGGTCTCTAGGACGATGGTTGGAATTCTGTGGTATCAACCTCGACAAGGCGTTTCCTCCCTGTGACGACTGTTGGCTCCGTTTTCTTTTCCTCTGGGGTTCCTCTAGGGCCTTGGTCGTCCTTAGGGCCTCTTCATAGGTTTTTGGGTAAAAGGCCTCTAACATGCAGCGGGTTTTCGGATTCAATCCTAACACAAATTTTTCTGTCTGTTTCTCTTCAGTGTCAGCTAAAGACGGTGCAAACCTTCTCAATCTCATGAAGTTCTGATCGTACTGATCCACCGTGCGATCACCTTGGGTTAAGTGGTTAAACTCTTGCTGTTTCTTTATACGGGTTTCCTTTGGATAATAGTATTTTAGAAAGGCTTCCCTAAAGGTTTCCAACGTTGTAATTCTCCCGCCCGGGTTGATGCTTGTTTGTTATCCGACCACCACACTTCTGCATCTTTTTGTAACACATATGTCGCACATGACACCTTATGTTCATCAGGGCATCTCATTGATTCAAAGGTCGTTTCCATGTTTGCGATCCACATCTGAGCCACTGTGGGATCTTCCTTTGAACCGACAAAAGGACAGGGGTTATACCACCTGAAATCCTTTAACCAACTCGCACCCCTATCCAGGTGCGGGTTGTTCACGGGTTGGATAGCTACCACATCCACCGGTAGCGGGGCTGCCGCATTGGCTGGTTGCGTGGCCATTACCGCGACTTGTTGCGTAGCCAACAACGTGGCCTGTTGTGTGTCTAGCATGGTTTGCATAGTTTTTTGGAGGGATTCCAACAGTAACGTTGTGGCAGGGTCTAACCCAGGCTGTGGTGCAGCTTGAGGGGGCGGTGCATATTCAGGAGGGGGTACAGCTTGTGGGGGAGGTGCATATTCAGGAGGGGGTACAGCTTGTGGGGGAGGTTCATATTCAGGAGGTGGTACAAACGCATATGGGCCGGTAGTCAATCCTTCTTGGGAAGAACTTCTATCGGCGTCTCCTCTTCCTCCTCTCCTAAAGGGAGGTTGTCCTCTCCCTCTCCTACATCTTCTACATCCTCTGTGCGGCATGGTTGTAGAAACCAAGAAAGAATTCTAGCTAAGTTTATGATTTACAACATTCCCTACATCCCTACCATATAAGTCATATGTATATATAATAAAAACATAAATCTCATAACGTAAAGACATGCATTACATCAGATCACATCAACACCAGATAACATCAACACCTTTTCATACAGTATCATGTCATGGATCATTTAAAGCCAATCACATTAAATATATCACAAATGTCATACATTTCTCATTCTACATAAGGTGTACCTGGCAATGACGGGGCATCGGTGATTGGACCGTGGAACATCCAAGCCTATTGTGTAGGCTAATCTACAAGATCTATAACATAAAGCTCTGATACCAACTGTAACGACCCGAAATTTTCTAGTTAATTTAAGTTCGCTACTGTATACGTACCATAAACATTAAATGCGGAAGACTTCATTAAAATTCCATAAAACATAACCTTTATCTTAAAATACAGCCATGGACTTACGTGTTTCGAAAACATCTTTAAAACGACACAACAAAAGACTAAATAAAATGAATAAGAGTTTAAGTTAAAAACATCCTAGTCTAGCCTAAGTCTAAGAAAACAAATACCACTACCCTATGCATGTGCCATGATCTCGAGTTGCGATGCCGTTGTCAGCCGTACAGGAATGCCTTGCCTTAACCTGAAAAATGTAGTAGACATAAGAGTGTATCAATTTCAAGTATATAGAGACATAAGAGTGTGTCAAGTTCAAGTATATAGTCAATAATCTATAGTATAGGGATAAGGCTGAGTACCTTATCCTGGGGAAACTATGGATGCGTCTCACTTTGTGTCAAGTTCAAGTATATAGTCAAAATAATCTATAGTATAGGGATAAGGCTGA